>NC_090748.1:9544640-9562140 GCF_036898095.1 Palaemon carinicauda
AAAACTATTTTTTTATATATTGCAATATAGATATAATTTCATTTGTAAATGATGCAACACTAGTTTTCTTGATTCATTCTGTAAGCTGTCAGTTATATGAATTAGACTAATTGGTTCGTGTATTGATCCCACCGCCCCCCCCCCCACCCCTACATTTACTGATACTTTAATTTGTGTGTACGTATCAATATTTCAATTAATTTCTTATTTATAATCTATACAAATGTGTATGCCAATCCGGATATTGTTTATTATATCCGATAATGAAAAAGTCTCAATTATGTTTTTCAAATGGTTAAAGTTTGGGTGATATCCCTTTTATAGCCACATATTTTCACATTAAGTATTCATTTTTAATATAACTTCAAATGAAATTCTTTTTGGATAGACTAGCATACTCAAACAAGACAAATTTCGAGTTATACTTTTTTTTTATAATCGTCAAGATCTGGAATTATCTTTAAAGGTAACCGAAGCAGATGACGAAATTAGTTTGTTGTTATTATTATTATTATTATTATTATTATTATTATTATTATTATTATTATTATAAGCTAAGCTACCACCCTAGTTGGAAAAGCAAGATGCTATAAGCCCAAGCGCTCCAACAGGGAAAAATAGCCCAGTGAGGAAAGGAAATAAGGAAATAAATAAACGATCTGATAAATAATGAACAATTAAGATATTCTATAAACAGTAACATCAAAAGAAATATTTCCTCAATAGACTACAAAAAGACCAATGTCAGCCTGTTCAACATAAAAACATAAGCTGGAAGTTTGAACTTTTTGCAGTTCCCGTTAGGCCTATACAGTTCTTAGTCTCATCTTCTATCCTTAATTAGGTAGGAGCTATTCTTCTTCCTGTCCACATACTTGCTCCAAAAATAGGAATTATTAATCTGTATAGAAATTGGATGATTTCCCTTTGATAGTATATTATCATTATTACTTGCTAAGCTACAACCCTAATTGGAAAAGCAGGATGCTATAAGCCCAAGGGCTGCAACAAGGAAAATAGCTCAGTGAGGAAAAGAAACAAGGAAACAAAATATTTCAAGAACAGTAACAACATTGAAATAGGTATTTCCTATAAAAACTTTAACAAAACAAGCGGAAGAGAAATTAGATTGAATAGGTTGCCCGAGTATACCCTCAAGCAAGAGAACTCTAACCCAACACAGTGGAAGACCATGGTGCAGAGGCCATGGCACTACCCAAGACTAGAGAACAATGGTTTGATTTTGGAGAGTCCTTCTTCTAGAATAGCTGGTTACCATAGCTAAAGAATCTCTTCTACCCTTACCAAGAGGAAAGTGGCCACTGAACAATTACATTAGTTACTACAGGGTATCCTATAAGTCTCCATACATATTTGGAAAATAAAGGTTTTTTGACATAAACCTTTTTTATTTATATAATATGTTTATTTTTATTTATATAATATGCTCTATATGACTGCCATTAAATGCTTGGCTTAATTGCCTGGCCTAATGATGCTTAGATTAAATGCCATGTTATTTTTTCTCCTACATATGGAGACTTATGGACACCCTGTAGATGTCACCCCCCCCCCCCACCCCATACCCTCCTCCCTAACCAGCAATACCCCCAAGAGGACTGTCATGTAACTCGAATGTACTCTGTGACAATGTCAATCAATATCTTCACCAAATTTTAAATTAAATGATTTTTTCTCAAATGGATTTAACTTTAATATTATTTTTTATTGCCCATTGTTACTTAGGCTAATTACATCGTCTCATCTTAGGTTAGTTAATGGATTAATTTGTACGGTTTATAATCATTTCTAGAAACTTAAATTATGTCTTGGGAATTATAACGAAGTATAAGTTAGCCCTTAAAATTTCCCTCCTTGTATTAACATATACATAAACAGAAAATACATATATACCATTATATGTATGTATGTATATATATATATATATATATATATATATATATATATATGAATTTGTTGTGAATATATATATATATATAATATATATATATATATATATATATATATATATATACATATATATATGTGTATATATATGTATATATATGTATATATATGTATACATATATACATACATACATACATACATAACAGCAGTAACAACGACAAATGCAGCCGTTTCTAGTCCACTGCAGGACAAAGGCCGTTAGACCTGGCATTTCATTCGTGTCGGGTTTGGCCAGTTTTCATCACCACGCTGGCCACTGCGGATTGGTGATGGAAGATTTTCACCTGATTTCTCATAGCAAACCAACCTAGTGTGGATGGCTCTGACTAGTACAGCTTTTCTGATCATGGCGATATGTCTTGTAAATATATATATATATATATATATATATATATATATATATATATATACTGTATATATATATATATATATATTGACAGGGAATCAGAAAGTTATTTCCTTCCCGTACTAATTATTTTTTCTTTGTTATTTTCCTTGCCCTGTTAACAACCCACACAGCCGTCTAGCTACCAGGTACCTAATTCACTGCTGCAGTTAATAAAAGCAATGGACTAGAATGAAAAAGTACTTTATTCAGGACAAGAAGTGCATGGCGGTAGGAGAAGAAACACTGGAAATGACTCGACAGATGATTTGAAAGATGTATGGCAATGGCAAATGTAGGATCCTGGCCTACAGAAAATGGTAATATTCGTACACGATAGGGACGAAGGACCTATAAGGGTTTAGAAAAGCTGCTGGTGAGTGACCTGTGAAGATGTATAAAGCTACTAATGCAGTAAACGTTCTGCAGATAAAACCTGAATGTGGCAGTGACTATTGCGTTGTTTTTCTCAAGACTTACCCTCAAATGAGGAAAAACGACTTGATGGTTAAAAAAAAACCTGAAGGTAATGAAAGAAAATTATCCAACATTTATAGTCTCTCTCTCTCTCTCTCTCTCTCTCTCTCTCTCTCTCTCTCTCTCTCTCTCTCTCTCTGTATATATATTATATATATATATGTATATATATATATATATATATAAAAGATATATATCTGCTACATTATTAGCCTAAAAAATGCTTTGGGGATTAAGAAAAAATTAGTTTTTATTAAATTAGCTTGCGTGAAATTGCAAGCATCTACCCTTGCTTTATTACAGCCCGTTGATGGACAGTTTTTCCAATTGATCCAGTGACAGTTTTTTTCCGGTATTCTTCGAAAATCTTTTACAACAGGGAACAAAACGATTATTCCATATCGTACTCAGATCTGATCTTGTTCAATACTTACTAATAGGAACATGTTTTAAAGTTATTTTACTGGGTACTTTTGATATTCGTAGTTCAAACGTGCAGCAAATAGTTTCATGTTGAACAGGCTGACATAAGACTGTTTATAGTCTATATATGACATATCTTTTGATGTTACTGTTTTTAAGATAATTTATTGTTAATTCTTTCTCATCGTTTATTTATTTCCTCATTTCCTCTCCTCACTGGGCTATTTTTCCTCATTGGTGCCTGTTGGTCTTGTAGCATCTTGTTTTTTCAATTAGGGTTGTAGCTTGGCTGGTAATAATAATAATAAAAATAATAATACTTGTAGTATTTGATCTTCTGTATTAATTTACATGACAGGAACTTATTCTTTTAGAAATTCACTTCGATTTCTGAAAGCTTTCTTTTCGTATCCCAATTTTACAATTTGAATTTGAGTCAAAATTTGGCGATTGTTTTATGGCATCACTCGAGGGGAATTAAATCAACTAATTATTATTATTATTATTATTACTATCCAAGCTACAACCCTAGTTGGAAAAGCAAGATGCTATAAGCCCAGGGGCTCCAACAGGGAAAAATAGCCCAGTGAGGAAAGGAAATAAGGAAATAAATAAATGAAGAGAACAAATTAACAATAAATCATTCTAAAATAAGAAACAACGTCAAAACAGACATGTCATATAATAAACTATCAACAACATCAAAAACAAATATGTCATAAATAAACTATAAAAAGACTATGTCCGCCTGGTCAACAAAAAAGCATTTGCTCCAACTTTGAACTTTTGAAGTTCTACTGATTCAACCACCCGATTAGGAAGATCATTCCACAACTTGGTCACAGCTGGAATAAAACTTCTAGAGTACTGCGTAGTATTGAGCCTCGTGATGGAGAAGGCCTGGCTATTAGAATTAACTGCCTGCCTAGTATTACGAACAGGATAGAATTGTCCAGGGAGATCTGAATGTAAAGGATGGTCAGAGTTGTGAAAAATCTTATGTAACATGCATAATGAACTAATTGAACGACGGTGCCAGAGATTAATATCTAGATCAGGAATAAGAAATTTAATAGACCGTAAGTTTCTGTCCAACAAATTAAGATGAGAATCAACAGCTGAAGACCAGACAGGAGAACAATACTCAAAACAAGGTAGAATGAAAGAATTAAAACACTTCTTCAGAATAGATTGATCACCGAAAATCTTGAAAGACTTTCTCAATAAGCCTATTTTTTGTGAAATTGAAGAAGACACAGACCTTATATGTTTCTCAAAAGTAAATTTACTGTCGAGAATCACACCTAAAATTTTGAAAGAGTCATACATATTTAAAGAAACATTATCAATACTGAGATCCGGATGTTGAGGAACCACCGTCCTTGACCTACTTACAATCATACTTTGAGTTTTGTTAGGATTCAACTTCATACCCCATAATTTGCACCATGCACTAATTCTAGCTAAATCTCTATTAAGGGATTCACCAACCCTAGATCTACATTCAGGGGATGGAATTGATGCAAAGAGAGTAGCATCATCTGCATATGCAACAAGCTTGTTTTCTAGGCCAAACCACATGTCATGTGTATATAGTATGAAAAGTAATGGGCCAAGAACACTACCCTGTGGAACACCGGATATCACATTCCTATAATCACTATGGTGCCCATCAACAACAACTCTTTGAGATCTATTACTTAAAAAATCAATAATAATGCTAAGAAACGACCCACCCACTCCCAACTGTTTCAGTTTGAAAACAAGGGCCTCATGATTAACACGGTCAAAGGCAGCACTAAAATCAAGGCCAATCATACGAACTTCCCGACCACAATCAAGGGATTTCTGTGCAGCATTGGAGATTGTAAGAAGGGCATCACATGCTCCAAGGCCTTTACGAAAACCAAATTGCAAACTAGGGAAGAGATGATTACCTTCAGCAAACCTATTAAGACGTTTTGCCAGAAGACGTTCAAAAACTTTAGATAATATGGGAGTTATGGAAATTGGGCGGTAATCAGTGGGACTTGAGCTACCACAAACACATTTACATAGAGGAGTAACATTACCAATTCTCCAACTAGTGCTAAAAGCTCCTCTTCTTGCTAACTTGCGCAAAATAACAGATAACTTTGGAGCTAAGAAATCTGCTGTCTTTATAAAAAACAAAGGAAAAATACCATTTGGGTCTATACCTCCATAAGCATCAAGGTCCATCAACAGAGCTTTAATCTCACGAGATCGAAAAGCTAAACTAGTTAGTTTAGCCTCAGGAAAACAGGAATGAGGAAGTTCAAGTTTTTCATTACTCTGCTTACTGTCAAAAACATCAGCCAAAAGGGTTGCCTTTTCCTTTGGACAGTGAGTGACTGAGCCATCTGGTTTAAGTAAAGGAGGAACTGTTGCATCTACACCAAAGAGTGCAGATTTAAGGGTAGACCACCATTTATGTTCCTGAGTTGTACCAGAAAGGGTTTCTTTTATGGTTAAATTGTACTCCTTTTCAGTTGAGGCATAAACTCTCTGAGCAAAAGCTCGAAGCTGAGTATAGTTGTTCCATGTCAAATCTGATCTGTTACCCTTCCAAAGTTGATAGGCCTCCTGCTTCTCCAAAAAAGGTGATTAAAATTACTAATCAAATAGATATGAATGCTTGCCAAGGGTATAGTTAGAACTTTGAAAGATACCTAAGCATTAATTTGTCTTCAGATCAAATAATTCATTTTTTTTTTTTTCGAATTCTGGTGGCTTTTCTGGGTAGTGGTCTGGGGTATTTTAAAGCAGCTTAGATTCTTCTTGGCTCTCGACAATACTTTTAGAATATTTGAATAAAAAAAAAGTATTTGGTTTCTTGATTATATATTTCGATTAGCAAACTTTCTTTCCTGGGAAATTGGAGACATGATGTACTGCCTATGAATGAAGGTACTCAAATATGGACTTTTTTTATAGCATCCTTGTATTACCTTTATGAAAATTAAGTGTTGTTTACAATAAGAAATCTTTTAATATTAAGTATCCTTCCATCCTTCCACTTGCTCATGATTTAAAAAAAAAAGAAAAAAAATTATTACCATTTAGGCTGAGATTCATTACAAGTTTGCTGCACCAGAAGTAGATATTAATAGACAGCGTTTGCCGCTACGGCGAAGTTCGTAATTAGCAGTAGAAGAGAGTAGTGGAGTAGATAGTGCCGTAGAAAAGAACTTGGAGGGCAGCCAACTAGAGCATTAAGAACACTGTACTGACTCGCAAACCTTTTTTCTCTCTTTATGTAATAATATTTGGCATTGAGCATGTTACCTAAATAGATTATTTGATGTTGGTTGTAGGTGAAAGCAATTCTTAATGGCAATGGTGTTTTTGCTGCACATTGTTACTTTTCCGTCTTTCAACTAACGGTGTTGCTGTAAGTAGCGTGGCTTAGCACATTCTGCTCCGTGTTTCATTTCACCTTAATATTACTTGTGACCTCTCTCTCTCTCTCTCTCTCTCTCTCTCTCTCTCTCTCTCTCTCTCTCTCTCTTGTCGATATATTCCCCCAGAGGTAGTAAGCTGGTCAGGACACCAGCCACCCGTTGAGATACTATCACTAGAAAGTTATTGGGTCCTTTGAGTGGCCAGATAGTAGAGCATTGGATCCCTCTCTAGTTACGGGCCATTTTCCTTTGCCTACACATTCACCGAATATCTGGCCCATTCTTTACACATTCTCATCTTTTCTCATACACTAGACAGCACTAAGATAGCCGAAGATTCTTCATTCAAGGATTTATCTACTGCACTGTAATTGTTCAGTGGCAACTTTCCACTTGGTAAGGGAAGAAGAGACTCTTTGGCTATGGTAAGCAGCTCTTCTAAGAGAAGAACACTGTTCTCTAGCATTGCGTAGTGCCATAGCCTCAGTACCATGGTCTTCCACTGTCTTTGGTTAGAGGTATCTTGCTTGAGGGTACACTCTGGCACACTATTGTATTTGTTTCCTAGTTTCCTTTCCCCACTGAGCTATTTTACCTGTTGGAGCCCTTGGGCTTTATTGCATCCTGCTTTTCCAACTAGGGTCGTAGCTCAGCTGATAATAATAATAATAATAATAATAATAATAATTTCGAGTTGTTTCCTTCCACTCTTTGCTTTCAAGCAAGGTTCGTTTTCGACTCAAAGCATCTGAACTGTATCGTGTATTGACATTACTCCGTCCTCTCTCCTTCCCATCTTCTATTTACTCCCCCTCCCTCCTGTCATCCCCCATCTCCTTCAACCCCTCCTCCCCCCCCCCCCCCCCGAGGTACGCTTCTCTTCCACAGCTTTCTTATTGATATTCTTGTTTACTCTCTCTCTCTCTCTCTCTCTCTCTCTCTCTCTCTCTCTCTCTCTCTCTCTCTCTCTCTCTCTCTCTCTTCGGGGCGCTTTTGAAAATACCAAAGACCATCGTGGACAAATAGATTCTTGAGCTGATGTATCTGAAAAACGAGGAAACCTATTCTCCCATCCTTCATTTTCTATCTATCTATCTATCTATATATATACTTTTATATATATATGTATTATATATAAATCTATATATATATATATATATATATATATATATATATATATATATATATATATATATATGTATCATCATCATCATCTCCTCCTACGCCTATTGACGCAAAGGGCCTCGGTTAGGTTTCGCCAGTCGTCTCTATCTTGAGCTTTTAATTCAATACTTCTCTATTCATCATCTCCTACTTCGCGCTTCATAGTCCTCAGCCATGTAGGCCTGGGTCTTCCAATTCTTCTAGTGCCTTGTGGAGCCAAGCTGAACGTTTGGTGAACTAATCTCTCTTGGGGAGTGCGAAGAGCATGCCTAAACCATCTCCATCTACCCCTCATCATGATCACAAGATATATGTGTGTGTATATATACATATGTATATATATATATATAATATATATATATATATATATATATATATATATATAAAATATTATATATATGTATGTATATATATATATATATATATATATATATATATATATATATATATATATATATTTCTGAGTGGGGATACCTTCGTGCGATGAAAGGGTCCGTGTATCGCCATGATCAAAGTTGTGCTAGTCAGAGCCGCCCATATTAAGCAGCCCATTCACGATCAGTTATTACTGAAGGAATTCCTTCAGTGTCAGAACTAGGACGTCCACTAACGGTCAGTGCGTTCATCAGTGTAGGATACACTACCGTGGTGATTAGACAATCGAAATGGCTTCCTCGTGTGCTTGTAAATTCGAGGTGGATGTTCTAATAGCTTCTTGATCCTTTAAAAACATTAAATCTCATAGACCGCATAGAATCTTCGACTTTTTTTGCTTCTTTCCTGAAATTACTCCTGTAGATGTAGATTTTTTTCTTCACTAAGTCTGTGGTTGCATCATCTACCTCTGTCCCACACCTCATCACCGGTTAATCCCTTTGATCGAAGGTCATCCTTGATACAGTCCACCCATCTTCGCTTTGGCCTCCCTCTCCTCGTTCCCTGTACCTCCATTTCCATCACTCTCCTCCCAATATACTCACTGTGGTCAGTGAGTATAATCAGAATGAAATTAATGATAATAATAACAATCTTTTCTTTTTTGTAAGAGATTCCCGCAAATAACATTTATTATCTGTATAGTTATTGCTCGTTAATCATCTCACACAGCGTTCACATCCCGTTATTGAAATTCCCCGATGTTCCATTGTCGAATATCGAGTTGTCTTTCACACCTTCCCGACCCAATAGACAGGAATCGACTTCATTTGAATCACTTCACATGCTGATACCTCGATGTTTGCATTGTTTGGATGGTAGTTTAAACTTCTATGCAAACCAGGTTTATATTTTTCATCTCGTTTCTAAGCAAATTCAATACAGTATGTATATATATATATATATATATATATATATATATATATATATATATATATTTATATATATATATATATATATACATGTATATATGTATGTATGTATGTATGTGTGTATATATATATATATATATATATATATACATATATATATATTATATATATATATATATATATATATATATATATATATATATATATATATATAATATATATGTGTGTGTGTGTTTGTGTATGTATATACTAACCTCTCATTATTTCATTTAAATCGATATGTATCTACGAAAAAGTAAATTTCTACTTTTGTACAATTCAGATACGGTTTCTTCTTATAAGAGAAATCTAAATGCAAGTAAGACCTGCCGGATACAAAAGTGGCAAACTTATTTTCAACGCCTTCGAAAGTAACTCATGGTTGAATGAAGATTCATCAAGCGCCTAATTTTGTCCTTGAATATCATTATCCGTGAATTCTCTCTCTCTCTCTCTCTCTCTCTCTCTCTCTCTCTCTCTCTCTCTCTCTCTCTCTCTCTTACTTGTTATGTCCAACGCTGTCAAAGCCTTTGGCAACAAGTATGATGCCCCCAAAGCTTGACGGTTAAGAGTAAAAGAGGGAGAGAGAAGTGGAATGAGTAACGAATAAACTAAAAAGGAAAGAGGAAAGATGATAGTAATAGTAATGATAATTGTTAAAAAAAAAAAAAAACAAGCAATGTTAGATTTAGAATGTAAATGAATAGCAAGTTATTTTTTCAGAGAAATTATGATAATCTTCAATGAAAACGAAAATCATTAGTGATGACAATCAGAAAATTAACATCTTTGCAGAGGAAAGAAAATTGGCAAAGGTTTTGCCTTGTTTGCCGAGACTAAGGCTTAGGAATGAGGATAGATCGATATACAAATGTATAGAGACAGACATAAATGCACATACACACGCATACACAAAACAAATGTGTGTACAGTATATATATATATATATATATATATATATATATATATATATATATATATAGATAGATAGATAGATATATATATATATATATGTACATATATATACATATATATATATATATATATATATATATATATATATATATATGTGTGTGTGTGTGTGTGTGTGTGTGTGTGTGTGTGTGTGTGTGTAAAGAGAGAGAGAGAGAGAGAGAGAGAGAGAGAGAGAGAGAGAGAGAGAGACAGATAGAGAGAGAGAAAGATGGTGTACGGTAAACTAATGAATTTGAAATACGTCTAAAGTCAACAAAGAGACCTGGCATAGTTGTGCCAATAATGGATCGGCCATTCGTTTTCATGTGCTTGACGAAACCAAGAAAATATCCCGTATTTGTGATTTTTACATATACAATTCTTGGGTATTTATTTCTATTGCCGTTTAATTAAATGCATAAACATACTTCACATGTGGAATTTTTAAGTAACAAATCACAGAGTAGCTGTTGGTGGATACCATAGTGACTATAGGAATGTAATATCTGGTGTTCTCCTAGGTAGTGTTCTGGGCCCGTTGCTTTTCCTTACATGTGCTTTGACCTAGAAAACAAGTTCGTTGCATATGCAAATGACGCTACTCTCTTCTCATCAATTCCATCTCCTGAATGTGTACCTATGGCTACTAAGTCCCTTAATAGTGATATAGCTAAAATGAGTGCAAATGATGTAAATTAAGGGGGACAAAGTTGAACCCAAATAAAATTTAAAGCTTGATTTAAGTAGGTCCAGGGCAGGGGCTCCTCAAGATTCACATCTTTACAGTGACAATACCTCTTCATCTATATACAACTCTTTTAAAATCCTAGGTGAGATTCTTCATCGCAAATTTACTTTTGAAAAACACATTCGGTATGCTTCTTTATTTGCACAAATCATTAGTTTATTGTAAAAATCTTTTTAATATTTGTAGTGATCAAAATATCCACAATAATTTTTTTAATTCTTTCGTTCTACCTTGTTTCGAGTATTCTTCGCCTGTCTGGTCTTCAGCTGCTGATATTTGAGCAAATAACAGGAAATTTTTAGAAGGATCTTCCATTTCTAGAAAGAAGCTACAAGACTGGTACATAATTTCCGTGGGGACTGCTACTTTGATGAAACTCGTTAACCCCTAAAAACTTAAGATGCCACCCATTTTTTCAAGGACACCATTGATTATACAACTATATTATATTTCGCGATGAAATCGCAAAGTCTTGTTCATCGAATAATCTTGGTGTCAACTCAGTTATTTTTCCCTCGGTAGAATTTGGAACCATGGTTACACTCACTGGCTTCCATGAACCAAAATAGCAGATTTAAATGCAAAACCCAGGTGCAATGCATGGCACTGCTGCTGTATATCACATGATGGAAAATATCGGCTCCGAGATTAGCCTATTTCATATTATTTTTTTTTTTAATGATAGTTTCATTCATTGCTTTTCGATTAAAAAGTAGGATCATCTAGGCTTCAGCATTGTCATGCGCTTCTCTTTAAGGGCTCCATTCATAAGGGCGTAGGAACGTTTTCAGGTGGGGGGGGGGGGAGGGGCTAAAATTTGAAAAGGCACCTACAGTGAGGGGCCTGATGGGTTGATTTCATGTCTAAGAACAGATTACTAAATTCGAAATGTGTATGTATAGTGGACTTGGAATGAGCTTATATCTCCCTTGATAGCTCGATTGGTAAATTCATCCTTGCAGGCATTGTTTCGGCTCAGGGCATAGGTTCGAATCTTTGCCCAGCCAGAAGCATTTATCATAATTGAATTTCCAGTGGATATACAATTCTAAGGATAGAATTCAATATCTAATGACATTGTAGTTGATGTCCACATTCATTAGAAAAATCATGAGTATAAGTGGTATATATTCTACATATATATATATATATATATATATACATATATATATATATATATATATATATATATATATATATATATATACTGTATATGGAGGCCCTTTTGTCAATAGGCGTAGGAGATGATGATTAAATATATATATATATATATATATATATATATATATATATATATACATATATGATATATATATATACTGTATAATATAAATATATGTATATATATATATATATATATATATATATATAATTTTTCAAATAAGTTACAAATACCCTTTAATATCGAATTCACTCTACCTTGGGATCTCAAATGCTTAGGGAAATTTCTTTAATAAATAAACCTTCCCGGCCAAGGACTCGAACCTATGAGCGATAGGAATTAGGACAAACATTCGACTGTTTAGACCAGCCTAACCTTTATTCCCATTTCTATCGTTCATAGGGTATTAGTAACCTATTGAAGAAACCTTTTTAATACTATGAAAAAACAAATTATTAATTTTTCTAGACATCCAACAATCTATCATATTTGATAACCTTTCCTTCCAATACAAAATATAAAAAAAAAGAAAATTACCTTTCTTGTGATTAATTGGCAATGATTTAAACTGACTTTGATATCGTTACAGAAGAAACCCTTCCTTTAAAACAAACTTTTGTATAGGACAAAATTTATCTATATACACATTAATCCCGGAGACATTATAAATCATGTATGCTCACATTTCCGTCATCCCCAAACTCATCTTCAAGTCCATGCCCAGCACTAATTTCCTTAAAAATTACGTTTGATATTTGTACTTTTCAAAATAGGTGTTGACAAATAATTGTCATATACATTTAATAGATTAATGCAACATCCACTCTTCTATACAAATGAACATTGGCGATTCTTTCACATTCACGATTGGTTTATCATTGACTTATACTTAATGGTTTCTTTTAAACTACAGTATATTGAACGAAGAAACTGCTTTACTGACATGCATACATCTACTAAGGAAATTATGATAAGGTTCATTTTATAATTGATTAACACTCTAGAACGCCCTTATTAACAAACACGAATTCGCAGGTGGATGACGCAACACAGTCAGGTGATGGCGAAGACACAGAAATGTGACAATTTTCTTTTTCCTAATTCGATTTGTCTATCTTGATTATGAAAAAATCAAATTACACCATAGTCAAACACATTATGGCATATAACTATTACTCCTTAAATGATTTGAATCTGTAATAAATAATGATATTCTCCGTTCAAAGAATTCCATTTGGCACGCTGTCCCACACTCGACCCACCAACTTTAACTATGTTGATGATTGTTACCTTGGTCACTTGCACAAGGATATGACCTACTATCTATGTGTTCTGATGAAGAAAGGAAATATTAAACACTTTCATAAGTAAACTTGGGTTGCTTCCGATGGAATATGAAAAATTCACACCAATCTCTGATAAAAATATACATTCCTAATAAGGAAACGATCGTTGGTCAATTTACCAACTACCAATTCTCTAGCCTCTACCTTCCTACCTCACTTTTTGGACACACGTGTTCGTCAAATAATACACTATATTACTTTGGACATGGTGCCTCTGATGCCATCTATTGGCGTTAAAGTAAAACTCGTTTCGATGTAAGGAAGGGAGGTAGAGAAATATGCGTCATTATGCATTTCGTATCGTAACAATATTGTTATTCTTCGTAGTTTCTACTAACAATACATGTCATACCATAAAACTTATTAATTATATTTTGGTTTCATAGAAAGGTAATTAAAAATTAGATCAGATAACTGTGTAATTACTTGATTGTTTCACCTATTTCAGTACATGTGGCATATCTGGCAACCGCCCCCCTGACCCCCAAATATAATTGAACTAACGATTGTTTGCTGAGGAAATATTTCTGTGATTTTTATTGTGAAATTTTCAATTTCTTAAGAATTAAGTTGTGGCTAAACAACAAGGAACATCAAGTTCACGTGCGTCTGTTTTATAGCAATTCTTTGCCTAAATAGCAACAGAAATGAAGTAGTAAAAATTATAATGAGTGGATGATGGGGATAATTAGCAATTTGGTAAGGCCATCTATTGGCCAAGAAAAGAAACAATGTGTAGACCTCTTTAATCCTTGCATTCTGGAACCTTCCATGACGTAATTTTGGTTTAATATTAGCCAAAAATAGCCTACTTAATTGGAAGTGGGTATAATTTATACTTGCCCTATATATTTTTACATAGGTATCACTCTATCAACCTTTTCTAAATGAATAAAATCATTCATATGAACAGAAAAAGGGACGTGTGCTGCCATCTTTTGAAAAGAAGTAGAAATACTCGGTTTGTATCCAAATTTGAAGTGTGTAATTACTAAAACTTACTTTCATGGTAGTTTTTTTATCAATGCATCAAAAATTCATGATTCCAATAACACTATTTTTTCTGATTTTAGGCTCTTAAGGTTTAGTAATTATTTGTAAAATACAGATAATATGTATTACAAAAGTATATAGAGCATATCTAATATATTCTAAAAGCACAGAGTTTGAACTCAGTTGTATAACTAAAAATCCAAAATTTAACCAAAATCTCTCCCGCAGCAAATACGTTGTTATCTAACCATAAGCCCAATTATAGATGTGAATGCTCTATAAAGTGTACCTTGTGACATGTACCAGAGGCATCAGAGAAGTTTTTCGCGTGGGTGTGGGAGGGGCTGGGGCTGGGCTAAAGTTTGAATAGGCATTGACGGGGGTGTGAGTGGGCCCTCACCAATGATGAATTTTTTTTTTTTTTTTTTTTTTTTTTTTTTTTTTTTTTTTTTTTACAAAGAAACGACCTCAGATGTGATTTCCTGGCATCTGACAGCAGATTGTAGTAACAACAAACTAATATACTTTGATGATTTTATGTGGCTAATTACATTATACACATTAACTATAATGAAATTCAGTATCTCAAATATGGTGGTCCACTTTGATTTTGATTTTTGATTTTGATGTATTTTGATAATTAAGGTAAATAAATGTTCTAGGATTTGATTTTTTTTATTGAAGTATTTTTTATTTATTTATTTTTTTTTTTTTTTTGCTTTTCCCTATATATTGGAATAGACATTTGAATCAACTAATGTTTCTTGTTATAGTCTTATTGGATAGTTTAAATATTTTAGGAAGTTGTTTAGGATTTTTATTTTTGTTTTTGATTGATTTTAATAATTAAGGTAAATAAATGTTCTAGGATTCTGGTATTTGATTTTTTTATTGAAGTATTTTTTTTTTTTTTTTTTTTTTTTTTAATTTAATAATTAAGGTAAATGTGTTAGGATTCTGCTATTTGTTTTTTTATTGATGTGATATTTTTTTTCTTTTTTTGCTTTTCCGTATATATTGGAATAGTCATTTGAATCAACTAATATTTTTTTATAGTCTTATTGGATAATTATCACCGCAAAGGTTATAAAAACAAAACTGCGTTTATTTATTACTTCCATTTGTTTGTTTGTTTGTTTGTGAACAACGTCCTGGCCTGATTCAATTTTGAAAGTCCTAGGTCAAAGGTCAAGGTCAAAGTCAAACAAAAGGTCTACCGAATTAACCCTAACCTTAACCCCAAGTTCGTACATGGTTGTCAAACAGACTTCAAATAAGCCTACGGTCTAAATTGATTATGGGAAATGCAAGCTGGTTTCGAGAAATAAGCTACTATGGCGGAGGTCTGCACTCAGAGTGCTTCTCAAGTTTATCCATCTGTTTGTCTGTGAGCTGGATCGCTTCAAAACTCCTTGTCGGATTTTCACCAAATTTGAATAAGGGTTGGGTATTATGCTCCGGAAGAACCCATTCAATTTTGTAGGTGATCCGGATCAAAATGGCTATTCTGGTTATTGTTATTATTATACTGTAAATTTATTGACGGTCGACATTTGGAATAGAGAGAACTTGGTCCGTAGACTTCATCAAATGTTGAGAATCTTCCTTGGCGTAGGTCTAAAATCTCTGATTGCTCTTTCTTCTTCTTCTTCTTCTTCTTCTTCTTATTATCATTATTATTATTATTATTATTATTATTATTATTATCATTGCTGTTGTTGTTGTTGTTGTTGTTAGAATCAGACGCTCTAAAGAAATACGTGAATTCAATGGCTCTCCTGAGAGAGAGAGAGAGAGAGAGAGAGAGAGAGAGAGAGAGAGAGAGAGAGAGTCAGAGAGTTTTGGCAATCGACACTATCGAGTTTAATTTTTTTCTCATTATTATTTGTCATTTTTTATATTTTCGCTCTAAATAGATACGCGAATTTAATGTATCTCCTTAAGAGAGAGAGAGAGAGGGGGGGGGGGCGCTTAGCCACTTCATTTACGACCGCCGAAATTGGTTCATTTTGGCCCCGGGTGCAATAATAGGGTTTACAGCATCAACCTTAGATTTTGCTTTATTGCTTTCTATGCTCGTTGGAGTTTTATATCCCCCCTCCCCCCCCCCCACTGGAGTCTTGGTCAATTTAAGGCCTGCATCCATGAGGTCATTTTCTTATTTACATGTTTATTTAATGGGTTTAAATTCAACTTTATGAAGGCGTTAACTACAAGCCGAAGATCTATATTTGTTTAGCATAATGAGTAGAGAGCAAGTATAAATTCCAATTTTTTTTTTTTTTTTTTTAATAATTTGATTATGTTAAAACTGGCTCCTTAAAAATGACTATATTGAATTTAGATTTAGAGGACTGAAAATGTATATGTATCAAAAATATATATGGCTTATTTGAATATGAAAAACACGTCTAAATGTGCAAAATTTATCATATTATATATATATATATATATATATATATATATATATATATATATATATATATATATATATATATATATATATATATTCATACACACATACATATATATAAACACATGTATGTTTTTATTAGTTGAATAACCAGAATAGCACATCTGAACATACTTGAAGTCTAGCAAGCTCATTTTATATGAAGTCATGAGGCTACGCTTGGTAACACTTTCATGGAGAAACTTTTAGAAAACTATCTTTCCATTAATTTCATCATTAGGAAGCCTGAAGTTATTCCTATTCTTATTATCAATTTTCTAAGAATAGCTCAGGTATTAGTAATGACAAATAACAAGAATTTTAATGACACAAAAACGAAAGAAATAAAAAAATGACTTAATTACCGACTAAATCACTTGAAATTACCGACTAAATCACTTGATGATATACATATATGCAAAGAATATAAAAAAAAAGATAAAAAAAAAGGGAGTTCCAGTAATTTTTGTTTCATCTTGAAAATGAATAAAAATTCAGATAACATTATTTGAAAAAAGAAAATAACATAAATATAAACTAACAGGAAAGGAAAACACTAAAATAATTGATTGAGAAACTAGTACTAATAATCTTGTAAAACAAAATGGAACCAGACTAAAACTTTTCTTTAAGTTCTTCTGCAAATTTTCCATATGCTT
>NC_090748.1:9567140-9572140 GCF_036898095.1 Palaemon carinicauda
TGCTAGGATACCTTTTTATTCATCTTAAAGCTGAATAGTAATAATTTATCGATGTCCATTCATAACATATAATGAAGTGAAACTGAAGAATTAAGTTTGCTGTCAGAATTTATTTTCCATAATAAGCGATAGAGTATGGTTTTTTTTCTAATTTAAAAATACAATAAATTTCTTTTCATATTATATATTATTTGACTATTTTTGCTACCCACTGTTCAGAAAACTATACTACCATCATTTTTTTACGGCATGGATACAATATTTGTATACAGTATATTAAAAATTGGTTTAATTTAGTACACCAGTGATTGTTCTCATTTATAGAATATGACCATTATTATTGTTATTATTAGTGCTTGCGTAGCTGCACCACTATAGTAATTTTTTTTTTAGTGAGGCATATTTGCACCGACTCGAAGGGGTGCCCGTTTAACTCGGAAAAGTTTCCTGATCGCTGATTGGTTGGACAAGGTGACTCTAACCAATCAGCGATCAGGAAACTTTTCCGACAAAAGTTTCCTGATCGCTGATTGGTTGGACAAGGTGACTCTAACCAATCAGCGATCAGGAAACTTTTCCGACAAAAGTTTCCTGATCGCTGATTGGTTGGACAAGGTGACTCTAACCAATCAGCGATCAGGAAACTTTTCCGAGCTAAAAGGGCACCGCCGCGAGTCGGTGCAAATGCACCTCATTAAGAAAAATTTAGTATAGTTGTAAAAGCTGGAGGCTATAATCCCTAGGGCTCCAACAGGGAAAATATCCCAGTGAGGAAAGGAAATAAGGAAAATATAGAATAGTGTGCTTGACTGTACCCTCCTCTAAGAGAGCTGTAATTCCAGACAGTGTAAGACCATGATACAGAAGCTATGACACTACCCAAGACTAGAGAACAATGGTTTGAATTTGGAGTGTCCTTTTCCAAAAAGAGCTGCTTACCTTAGCTAAGATTCTCCTCTACCCTTAACAACAGAAAAGTAGCTACTGAGCAATTACAGTGCAGCAGTTAACCCCTTGGGTGAGGAAGGAGGACTTAAGATTACCCTAATGGGCCTAATGTCTAAGTAATAACATTTGGGAATAATTAAACTCAAGGTAATGCTCTTAAAATACACTTTGTACTTGATATTACATTCATAAGTACATGTAATTATGTTTTGATTTCTCCTAAATATTTGACAGGAAGGGTACATCAGTATATGCGGTCTTCAGAGAATTTTTTTTTTTTTTTTTTTTTTTTTTTTTTTTTTTTTTTTTTTTTTTTTAGGGCAGATACACCATTTAGATCAGGTATTAAGAAATACCTCTTCCCTACACCCTCCTGGCTAGACACCCTTTAGTAGCTGAGAGACAGTTATGTAAATCAGTTCAGAATGGTTTCAACAGCACATCGACCATCTTATTCAATACTGCATCAGTTTTAAGCCAAATTATTTATACCTTTACATTTGTCTTTGTTTTTCATGAAGTTGGTGCATCTCCGAGTGGGTTCGATTTTATAACCAGACCTTATGTGGTTCTTATAAGCTGGATTCATATATACAGTATATATATATATATATATATATATATATATATATATATATATATATATATATATATTTATATATATAAATATATATATATATATATATATATATATATATATATATATATATATATGCATCTTGCTGTGTGTGCATGTATGTTTATATTCATGTATGAATAACAATCGACGGTGTCTTAGTTCATGTAAATGCATTAGTCTCATTTTTATCTCATGAAATAAAATAATTATCAAAGAAATATAAGCTACAGTGCTTGATTAAGAAATGATTCGTGTCAGTACAAATGTACAGTGACTTCATTTATGGATTTGGAGTTTTCACGAAGTTTATGAAATCCGATGAACAAAAAAAAAAAAACTATTGTCTTGCGTTTCGAAAGGTTATTATACATGGATTATCTGGCGCACTGCAGACTGACATTGCAGTCTCTCTCTCTCTCTCTCTCTCTCTCTCTCTCTCTCTCTCTCTCTCTCTCTCTCTCTCGTGTGTTTGATGACATCTTTTGCCGTGGCTTTATGAATTGCTCAATAACGATGTTATGACAGGTGATAAAACAGTGGGGGGGGGGGGGGTTAATTTCAGCGCTCGAGCAGACGTTTGCTTTCGTTACAGGTGCAAAACAAACCAGAAAGGTCAAGAATACTTCCTTCCTGGTTAAAAGTTAAGCCCTTTGATGTCGGCTGTTATTCAGTTACCAATAGAGGTGTCTCTTTCTTTTTTTAAAGTTGTGTTTGCCAATCAGGAGTGTTATTATGAGTTCAACTTAATTCTAATGTCAAAGGTAAGATTGTCATGTTGCGTTTTCATCAACAATCACAGCTCCCCTTCTAAAGGGAACCTCAAGGATTTAAAATACGGGTTGTGGTTGTCTATGTGGTAACGTCCTTGTCTGGTGATCGCCTGACTGGGGTTCGTGTCCTGGTCAAAATCGTTAGTTCCTGTAAAAGTTTAAAGGTTTAATGGTCGCCCATGAATGTCAGAGGCAAGGGATAGTGACATTGCCCCAGCAATCAGGACAATGTTTTAGGACTGACTATATATTATATGATCAACGCCCAAGCCTCCTCTCCACCTAGGCTAGGACCAGGGAGAGCAAGGCAGTGGCTGCTGATGACTCGGCAGATAGACCTATAGGCTCCCCCAAACCCCCCCAACTTTAGCTCACAAGGATGATAAGGTTGCAGATACTAATGGCACTAACGAGTCTGCAACCTCACAATCCTTTTGAGTTAAGGATGGGGGATTCGGGGAGCCTATAGGTCTACCTACTGAGTTATCAACAGCCATTGCCTACCCCTCCATGTTCCTAACTTGGGTGGATAGGGCGCTTGGCCGTTTATCATATGTATATATGGTCAGTCTCTAGGGCATTGTCACTGTCCCTTGCCTCTGCCATTCATGAGTGGCCTTTAAACCTTTCAGACCTTTAAAAGGGCTCCTCAGCGAATAAAATACGGCAACCTTATTTCCATTTCCTCACTGGGCTATTTTTCCCTATTGGAGCCCTTGAGCTTATAGCATCTTGCTTTTCCAACTGGGGTTGTAGCTTTGCTAGTAATAATGATAATATTAACCGCTCTCTGCGAACACTGGTCTCTGTATAATTGCGGGTTATGTGGAGTAAATGTCAGAAGACCACTCATGTTATGGTTTTCCTCCCCTGCCTTTGCGGTGATTAATGTCTACGTCTTTTCTCTTCTGCGACAACCTCTTGTTCGTGAGAGAAGCTCAGTTTTATTGTTGATCAAATAGCGTTGCATTTTTACTTTTATCTTTTGGTGGTATTCAGAATGTTTTATTTTTCACCAAAATGTATTTTCAAAAGTGTAAACCTTTTTATAATTTTTTATTGGGAAGATCATGTAGAATATATTTTAGTATCTGTTATAATTGTGGTCTGGTGGTCAGAATAACACTTTTTCTATGTAAGAAGATGAAAAAATAATTGAATGTTAGAATACCAAAATTAGTTGTAGTTTTTGACGAATCTCTTGTCATCGCTTTGGTAGGTTTAAAGGTGAATTTTGAGCTGGGATGCAGTACTGTGATGTAAAGGTTTGTGTATCCCCATGTTTAGCAAATCTTTACTATTCTGACACCGTACTAGGTTGATTTGCTGTGAGCGATCAGACAAAAGTCTCCATCCATCACCATCCCCATAGATCAGCGTTGTGATGAAAACTGACCAAACCCCAGACATGAATTAACTTGTCTGAGGCCTTTGTCATGCAGTGGACTAGAAACGGCTGCATTTGTTGTATGAGCGGCTGAGATAAGAGACTGGTCGTTGCTTTTATTGCACAAAGTACTTGTGGTGGCCGATGTGATAACGACCCTGATTGTTGAAAGCCAGGAAACTTTTCCGAGCTAAAAGGGCACCGTTGCGAGTCGGTGCAAATATGCATCGCTAAAAGAAATGGACTATAGTGACTTAGTAGGTAGACCTATAGCCAATAAAGCCTTGATTCCTCCCTCCCGGTCCTTAGCTCACATGGATGGTATGATTGTAGACACTAATGAAAAGCATTAAGCTGTGAAGGGGTCTCGAACTCCTGACCCACAGAACTCTTAGCTAAGCTACCACAGTTTTTTATAAGGTCAGTGCCCTGATGAATAAATGTTCCAGTTATATACTTTAATACCTTAAAATAATAGTATTGTGATCGCATCCTCTATTATGAGATCGAATCAAAGAGTGTTATAATATTTGGTATGTAGAATGAGTCAACAATTAGTTGTGGAACAAGTTTCACTTTATATCACTAACTTTGTATCTAAAGATTTTGAGGTTCCACTCAGGCATACTATTTTATCTTATTTCTCTTTTTCTTGTTTTATTAAGTTTTTATAGTTTATATATGAATTATTTATTTGAGTGTTGTTAATGTTCTTAAAATATTTTATCTTTTCCTTGTTTCCATTCCTCAATGGGCTATTTTCCCTGATGGGGCCCCCTGGGTTTATAGCTCATCCTGCTTTTCCAACTAGGGTTGTAGCTTAGCAAGTAATAATAATAATAATAATAATAATAATAATAGTTAAGGAGACTGAAATGCCAACAGCAGTCCTTCCTAAATCTCATCATTCAAGCCGAATTATAAGAAATCCTCTTGTGGCTCTTTCATTTATTGCATTAGGTCTTGGAGGGCCACTTAAACCCTGCCTTCAAAGTTTAATAGCGTTAACACGAGAAGAAATACAATTAATCTGTAGCAAAAGCGTTTAAACTTAATCTCTCGCGCTTATCTTCCCGTTAGAACTGGTGAGAGATAAATGAGCAAGAGCAAAACACATTACTTTTTATGATGAAAGAGAGAGAGAGAGAGAGAGAGAGAGAGAGAGAGAGAGAGAGAGAGTTTACGTGATTTATTATTTAGCCACTTTTTATCGCAAATGACGACATGGGGTTATTTGAGTCTGGCTGTAAAAATAAAACTTCTCTTTGAAAGAGAA
>NC_090748.1:9590233-9592733 GCF_036898095.1 Palaemon carinicauda
ATTATTACTTGCTAAGATACAACCCTAGTTTGAGAAGCAGGATGCTATAAGCCCAGGGGCCCTAACAGGGTATATTATCACGTAAATAAATGCTTTTTTTTATTTTTATTACTTCCATATTATGCTATAAGACATTACTTTAATTTTGAATCTATTATCTGACTATGAAATCATAGTTGGTGTGACTTTGAAAGCAATATAATAATCAAATGTGAGTTGCTATATCAAGTTCATTTAAACAAATATAATCTTCATTTAAATCTTTATTTTATATCACCCTCCTATATACTTGTAGACTTTTGATACTCGCTGTGTTATTGATTTTACTTTTATATGTTTTTTTTTCTTTTTAAATAAGGCTTTGAATAAATCATAAAATTTTTGTAGACTTTTAAATGTTTTTTTCTAATTAAGGCTTTGTATTAATCATAAAAATCATAATAATTGTTTGGTAAATCATTGATTTCTTCTTTGTTATAACAAACAAGGTTGATCTTGTAAATAGGAATTCGGATCATGCTTTTAATTTTTTATTTAATTATACAGTAGGTTGTACCTGGTGTGCTAACTCTTGTGTGTATAAGGTCTAGATTAGATTAGCATTATGAATTTTTTTTTTTTTTTTTGCATTTTAATTTATCAAATTTATATAGATTAAAATCTAATCAACATAATTGACGGGAATATCTCTTCCCGTGTGTATAGCTAGGACAGGATTAGAAATGAAACTATAAGAGAGATTACTCGGGTGTCATATGTGGATGAGATCATGGTAAGTGGTAGATGGAGATGGTTTGAGCATGCTCTTCGCACTCCCCAAGAGAGACTAGTTCACCAAACTTTCAACTGGGCTTCACAAGGCACTAGAGAAGTTGGAGGACCCAGGCTTACATAGCTGAGGACTTTGAAGCGTGAAGTAGGAAATGATGAATGGAAAGGTATTGAATTAAAAGCTCAAGATAGAGATGGCTGGCGAATATTGAATTAAAAGCTCAAGGTAGAGACGGCTGGCGAAATCTAACCGAGTCCATTTGCGTCAATAGATGTAGGAGGAGATAATGATGATGATGATGATGTATAGCTAGAGTATCTAATGCCTATAGAGAAGTAGAACTTGGGTGTATCAGTGTATCATTGTATTAGTGTATCATTGTATCAGTGTGTAACGAGAGCGAAGGAGGTAACAGCATTGGCTTATCTGTGCTACACGTACCTACATTTGACCTTTGATCACCGAATTTCGAACGACTTTTAGACACGTATTTAACCCAAAGATTATATATAAGTTGTTTAATTTATACTTAAATAGTAAAAAAGTAAATTTTACTTTTGTTTCCGTACCTCTCATGAAGAATGTCTATCGCACAATCACGGGCACAATGCAGTAATTATAATAAAATGAAATTTATTAGATGTATTGAAAAGATCTTTTACATAATGCCGCTGGGGCAGCCAACACTTTTAACAAAACTTGTATTAAAGAGAGTCTCCTTCCGTAATAATAATAATAATAATAATAATAATAATAATAATAATAATAATAATAATAATAATAATAATAACAATAATATTAAAAGTGATTATTATTATTATTATAATAATAATAATAATAATAATAACAATAACAGTGATTGTTATTATTATTATTATTATTATTATTATTATCATAATAATAATAATAATAATAATAACTTTTATTATTATTATAATAATAATAATAATAATAATAATAATAATAATAATAATAAGGATAGTAGTAATAATAATAATGATAATAGTAATGATAAGGATAGTAGTAATAATAATAATAATAATAATAATAATACTCTCAAACGGACGAACCGACTTTGCCTAGCTTTTCCCATGTTTATGCAGCGACCAATTCTTCAGCTCTACCTGACCACCAAAGAAACTGATGCATGCAACCAAATATACATATGGCAGCTGAATCCAGGACCAGCAAAATTGCATTTCGACTAAATGATAGAGTTCCTGGCTTTGCACAGCAATTTTTTTCTCTCTCCTTTTTCGTTTTCATTTACAAAGGAATTTTCTTTTTTTTTTTTTTAGTCATGTTTTTTGCTCCTTTGTTATTGTTTGTTTGTTAACCGAAGCAATCCTCCCTGTTTACCATCTGGGATTGGATTAGTTAAAGGAATGGTTTTATCCCCCGTCGTTTGCTGTGCAAATTGTGTTTGTTTGTTTGCCGAACGCCGAAGAAATAAGTCTCGTATTTTCAAGAACTTGTTTGGGAACTGGTTTAATCGTATCGGCGGTGAAATGTTTGTGTAGCGGCTCTCGCGGTAAAATACGTACACAACATGAATTGTAAAACGCAAAATCCTTTAAACTTCGACCAGAAGCTCGACGGCCTGTGTGCTTCGAATCCTCCTCCCTCCTCCTCCTCCTCCCTCCTCCTCCTCCTCCCCCTCTGGGCCGCTGCATTTCACGTCCTTTTCTCTGGAAAAGAACAAAACACGGCAGATATTTGAGTTTTCCT
>NC_090748.1:9597733-9605233 GCF_036898095.1 Palaemon carinicauda
CCTTTCTTCACCATTCCGTTTCGGACCTTCAATAAGACAGAATTAATTTTGCGAAGACCGAAGAAGAAGATTCTTGTTTGATTCTGACTCATTTCTGCCTCTTTCGTCATGCTGCTGTCATCCAACCAGCATCCTAGCCGTCCTTCGTCTTCCTGATATGTCCAGACTCTTTAGCAAGATTTCATCAACATCTTTCAACCAGTGAAGTCCCGAAGAAATTGCGTATAAAAAGTGATTCGAATCCAGTCCCAAAACTGAATGTTAAAAGGAGAAACGTGAAAATAATGTTTTCATTAATGTCAACCTTTTTTTCTAATAAAATAAAAGCATTTTATTTTGCTTTATTTTCTTCCGGGATGATTATACTGAAAAATTGGCTGAGGTTCTAATATGCAGTGCTCTCTAAAGAAGATTTCCAAAGATGGATAGAAAATACAAAAAATATATAAGACTAGAATATTCAAAAGAAGAGGAAGACGATGGTAGCAGGGAAACAACAAGATGGCTTCTGTTCCCAATCTATTCTGGATAACTAAGGGATATTCAACAAGATGGACTCAGCAGAGGGGAGAAGTCTGACTTGGTTTAGTATGCTTTGTTCCTTGATGAAGATTCACTTGTACTGTTTCTTTGTTAGGTGGACAAATGCAGAAGAAACAAGTCTGATCTCTTCTGGTATGCTGTGCTCTCTGGAGAATTTTCCCCAAAGATGGAAATAAAATACAAAAATATATGTAAAGTTAGGAAATTTGAAAGATGATGATAGCAGCAGGTAAACAACTAGATGGCGTCTCTTCTTAATCTATTCAGGATAACTATGGGATATTCTACAAGATGAACTCAGCAAAGCGGAGAAGTCTGACTTGCTTTAGTATGCTTTGTTCCTTGATGAGGATTCACTTGTACTGTTTCTTTGTCAGGTGGACAAATGCAGAAAAAACAAGTCTCACCTCTTCTAATATGCTGTGTTCTCTAAAGAAGATTCCCAAAGATGGGTAAAAAATCTAAAAAAATATATAAAACTAGAATATTGAAAAGAAGAGGAAGAGGATGCCAGCATGGAAATAAGATGGCGTCCGTTTCAAATCAATTCTGGATAACTAAGGGATATTCTACAAGATGGACTCAGCAGAGGGGAGAGGTCTGAATTGCTTTAGTATGCTTTGTTCCTTGATGAAGATTCACTTGAACTGTTTCTTTGTCAGGTGGACAAATGCAGAAGAAACAAGTCTCACCTCTTCTAGTATGCTGTGCTCTCTGAAAAGTTTTCCCCAATGATGGAGACAAAATACAATAGAAATATGTAAAATTAGAAAATTCAATAGATGATGATGGCAGCAGGGAGATAACAAGATGGCGTCTCTTCCCACTCTATTCTGGATAACTATATGATATTCTACAAGATGGACTCAGTAGAGTGGAGAAGTCTGAGTTTCTCTAGTATGCTTTGTTCCTTCATGAAGATTCACTTGTACTGTTTCTTTGTCAAGTGGACAAATGCATCTTTAAGTCTTAGGTTCACTCATATGCATTTTTGTCCCTATAAAATTTCACTATATATGGACATCTTCAAGTCTTAGTTTTACTCATATACATTTTTAGTCCTCTAAATCTAAATTCAATATAGTCATTTTTAATCAGCCAGTTTTAACATAATCAAATTAATAAAAAAAAAAAATTGAAATTTATATTTGCTCTCTACTCATCATGCTAAACAAATATAGATCTTCGGCTTGTAGTTAACGCCTTCATAAAGTTGAATTTAAACCCATTGAATAAACATGTAAATAAGAAAATGACCTCATGGATGCAGGCCTTGAATTGACCAAGACTCCAGTGGGGGGGGGGATATAAAACTCCAACGAGCATAGTAAGCAATAAAGCAAAATCTAAGGTTGATGCTGTAAACCCTAATATTGCACCCAGGGCCAAAATGAACCAATTTCGGCGGTCGTTAATGAAGTGGCTAAGCGCCCCCCCCCCCCCTCTCTCTCTCTCTCTCTCTCTCTCTCTCTCTCTCTCTCTCTCTCTCTCTCTTAAGGAGATACATTAAATTCGCCTATCTATTTAGAGCGAAAATATAAAAAATGACAAATAATAATGAGAAAAAAATTAAACTCAATAGTGTCGATTGCCAAAACTCTCTGACTCTCTCTCTCTCTCTCTCTCTCTCTCTCTCTCTCTCTCTCTCTCTCTCTCTCTCTCTCTCTCTCCCTCTCTCTCTCAGGAGAGCCATTGAATTCACGTATTTCTTTAGAGCGTCTGATTCTAACAACAACAACAACAACAACAACAGCAATGATAATAATAATAATAATAATAATAAGAAGAAGAAGAAGAAGAAGAAGAAGAAGAAAGAGTAATCAGAGATTTTAGACCTACGCCAAGGAAGATTCTCAACATTTGATGAAGTCTACGGACCAAGTTCTCTCTATTCCAAATGTCGACCGTCAATGAATTTACAGTATAATAATAACAATAACCAGAACAGCCATTTTGATCCGGATCACCTACAAAATTGAATGGGTTCTTCCGGAGCATAATACCTAACCCTTATTAAAATTTGGTGAAAATCCGACAAGGAGTTTTGAAGCGATCCAGCTCACAGACAAACAGATGGATAAACTTAAGAAGCACTCTGAGTGCAGACCTCCGCCATGGTAGCTTATTTCTCGAAACCAGCTTGCATTTCCCATAATCAATTTAGACCGTGAGCATATTTGAAGTCTGTTTGACAACCATGTACGCACTTGGGGTTAAGGTTAGGGTTAATTCGGTAGAGCTTTTGTTTGACTTTGACCTTGACCTTTGACCTAGGATTTTCAAAATTGAATCAGGCTAGGACGTTGTTCACAAAAAACAAACAAACAAACGGAAGTAATAAATAAACGCAGGTTTTTTTATACCCTTTGCGGAGATAATGATCCAATAAGATTATAAAAAAAATATTAGTTGATTCGAATGACTATTCCAATATATACGGAAAAGCAAAAAAAAGATAAAAAAATATCACTTCAATAAAAAAACAAATACCAGAATCCTAACACATTTACCTTAATTATTAAAATACATAAAAAAGCAAAAAAAAAAAAATGAAATATTTCAATAAAAAGAATCAAATACCAGAATCCTAGAACATTTATTTACCTTAATTATCTAAATACATCAAAAACAAAAACAAAAATCAAAGTGGACCACCATATTTGAGATACTGAATTTCATTATAGTCAATGTGTACAAATTGTAATTAGCCACATACAATCATCCAAGAATATTAGTTTGTTGTTGCTACAATCTGCTGTCAGATGCCAGGAAATCACATCTGAGGTCGTTTCTTTGTATATATATATATATATATATATATATATATATATATATATATATATATATATATATATATATATATATATATATATAAAAGAAAAAAAAATCATTGGTGAGGGCCCAATCAAAACTTTAGCCCAGACCCACCCCCTCCCACACCCACGCGAAAAACTTCTCTGATGCCTCTGGTACATGTCACAAGATACACTTTATAGAGCATTCCCATCTATAATTGGGCTTATGATTAGATAACAACGTATTTGCTGCGGTCATGATTTTGGTTAAATTTTGGATTTTTAGTTATACAACTGAGTTCAAACTCTGTGCTTTTAGAATATTTAGATATGCTCTATATACTTTTGTAATACATATTATCTGTATTTTACAAATAATTACTAAACCTTAGAGCCTAAAATCAGAAAAAATAGTGTTATTGGAATCATGAATTTTTGATGCATTGATAAAAAACTACCATGAAAGTAAGTTTTAGTAATTACACACTTCAAATTTGGATACAAACCGAGTATTTCTACTTCTTTTCAAAAGATGGCAGCACACGTCCCTTTTCCTGTCCATATAAATGATTTTATTCAATTAGAAAAGGTTGATAGAGTGATACCCATGTAAAAATATATAGGGCAAGTATAAATTATATCCAGTTCCAATTAAGTAGGCTATTTTTGGCTAATATTAAACCAAAATTACGTCATGGAAGGTTCCAGAATGCAAGGATTAAAGAGCTCTACACATTGTTTCTTTTCTTGGCCTTACCAAATTGCTAATTATCCCCATCATCCACTCATTATAATTTTTACTACTACATTTCTGTTGCTATTTGGGCAAAAAATTGCTATAAAACAGACGCACGTGATCTTGATGTTCCTTGTTTAGCCACAACTTAATTCTTAAGAAATTAAAAATTTCACAATAAAAATCACAGAAATATTTCCTCAGCAAACAATCGTTAGTTCAATTATATTTGGGGGTCAGGGGGGCGGTTGCCAGATATGCCACATGTACTGAAATCGGTGAGACAACCAAGTAATTACACAGTTATTTGATCTAATTTTTAATTACCTTTCTATGAAACCAAAATATAATTAATAAGTTTTATGGTATGACATGTATTGTTAGTAGAAACTACGAAGAATAACAATATTGTTACGATACGAAATGCATAATGACGCATACTTCTCTACCTCCCTTCCTGATATCGAAACGAGTTTTACTTTAACGCCAATAGATGGCATCAGAGGCACCATGTCCAAAGTAATATAGTGTATTATTTGACGAACACGTGTGTCCAAAAAGTCAGGTAGGAAGGTAGAGGCTAGAGAATTGGTAGTTGGTAAATTGTTCAACGATCGTTTCCTTATTAGAAGTGAATATTTTTATCAGAGAATGGTGTGAATTTTTCATATTCCATCGGAAGCAACCCAAGTTTACTTATGAAAGTGTTTAATATTTCCTTTCTTCATCAGAACACATAGATAGTAGGTCATATCCTTGTGCAAGTGACCAAGGTAACAATCATCAGCATAGTTAAGGTTGGTGGGTCGAGTTTGGGACAGCGCAGCCAAATGGAATTCTTTGAACGGAGACTATAATTATTTATTACAGATTCAAATCATTTAAGGAGTAATAGTTATATGCCATAAGGTATTTGACTATGGTGTAATTTGATTTTTTCATAATCAGCATAATCAAGACAGACAAATCGAATAATGAAAAATAAAATAGTCGCATTTCCGTGTCTTCGACAACCCCTGACTGTGCTACGCCATCCACCTGCGAATTTGTGTTTGTTAATAAGGGCGTTCCAGAGTGTAAATCAGTTATAAAACGAACCTTATCATCATTTCCTTAGTAGATGTATGCATGTCAGTAAAGCAGTTTCTTCGTTCAATATACTGTAGTTTAAAAGAAACCATTAAGTAGAAGTCAACGATAAACCAATCGTGATTGTGAAAGAAGCGTCAATGTTCATTTGTATAGAAGTGTGGATGTTGCATTAAGCTATTAAATGTATATGAAAATTATTTGTCAACATCTATTTTTAATAGTACGAATATTGATCGTAATTTTTTATAAGGAATTTGGTGCTGGGCATAGAGTTGAAGATGATAGTTTGGGGATGACGGAAATGTGAGCATACATGATTTATAATGTCTCCGGGATTAATGTGTATATAGATAAATTTTGTCCTATACAAAAGTTTGTTTTAAAGGAAGGGTTTCTTCTGTAACGATATCAAAGTCAGTTTAAATCATTGCCAATAACTCACAAGAATGGTGTAATTTTTTTTCTTTTTTTTTTTGTATTGGAAAGAAAGGTTAACAAATATGATAGATTGTTGGATGTCTAGAAAAATTAATAATTTGTTTTTTCATAGTATTAAAAAGGTTTCTTCAATAGGTTACTAATACCCTATGAACGATAGAAATGGGAAAAAAGGTTAGGCTGGTCTAAACAGTCGAATGTTTGTCCTTATTCTTATCGCTCATAGGTTCGAGTCCTTGGCCGGGAAGATTTATTTAATAAAGAAATTTCCCTAAGCATTTCAGATCCCAAGGTAGAGTGAATTCGATATTAAAGGGTATTTGTAACTTATTTGAAAAATTATATATATATATATATATATATATATATATATATATATATATATATATATATATATATATATTCATATATAAATAAATTCCTACCTCATACTTGGGATCGAACGCTAGCCCCTTCTAATGAAAGGCCAGGTCGAAACCAACCATGTCACGAGAGCCCATAAAAGAAATTGGAACCTGACCGCTACCAGCTGTCCGAGGATTTACCTGGCGAGACATCAGTCTCTTACCAGCGAGTTTTACCCAATTTCCCGGGCCACCACGTGACACAATTGGTAGTAATTCATTCAAATTACCCCTAATGAGTCAATATGGATAAATATCAACACAACATCGTGTTCAAATAGAAATAAATTTCTACCTCATACTTGGGATCGAACGCTAGCCCCTTCTAATGAAAGGCCAGGTCGAAACCAACCATGTCACGAGAGCCCATAAAAGAAATTGGAACCTGACCGCTACCAGCTGTCCGAGGATTTACCTGGCGAGACATCAGTCTCTTACCAGCGAGTTTTACCCAATTTCCCGGGCCACCACGTGACACAATTGGTAGTAATTCATTCAAATTACCCCTAATGAGTCAATATGGATAAATATCAACACAACATCGTGTTCAAATAGAAATAAATTTCTACCTCATACTTGGGATCGAACGCTAGCCCCTTCTAATGAAAGGCCAGGTCGAAACCAACCATGTCACGAGAGCCCATAAAAGAAATTGGAACCTGACCGCTACCAGCTGTCCGAGGATTTACCTGGCGAGACATCAGTCTCTTACCAGCGAGTTTTACCCAATTTCCCGGGCCACCACGTGACACAATTGGTAGTAATTCATTCAAATTACCCCTAATGAGTCAATATGGATAAATATCAACACAACATCGTGTTCAAATAGAAATAAATTTCTACCTCATACTTGGGATCGAACGCTAGCCCCTTCTAATGAAAGGCCAGGTCGAAACCAACCATGTCACGAGAGCCCATAAAAGAAATTGGAACCTGACCGCTACCAGCTGTCCGAGGATTTACCTGGCGAGACATCAGTCTCTTACCAGCGAGTTTTACCCAATTTCCCGGGCCACCACGTGACACAATTGGTAGTAATTCATTCAAATTACCCCTAATGAGTCAATATGGATAAATATCAACACAACATCGTGTTCAAATAGAAATAAATTTCTACCTCATACTTGGGATCGAACGCTAGCCCCTTCTAATGAAAGGCCAGGTCGAAACCAACCATGTCACGAGAGCCCATAAAGGGCTCTCGTGACATGGTTGGTTTCGACCTGGCCTTTCATTAGAAGGGGCTAGCGTTCGATCCCAAGTATGAGGTAGAAATTTATTTCTATTTGAACACGATGTTGTGTTGATATTTATCCATATTGACTCATTAGGGGTAATTTGAATGAATTACTACCAATTGTGTCACGTGGTGGCCCGGGAAATTGGGTAAAACTCGCTGGTAAGAGACTGATGTCTCGCCAGGTAAATCCTCGGACAGCTGATAGCGGTCAGGTTCCAATTTCTTTTATGGGCTCTCGTGACATGGTTGGTT
>NC_090748.1:9610233-9612733 GCF_036898095.1 Palaemon carinicauda
ATTAACTGTTAAGTAAAATACTGGAAATTATTAAATTTTGGATGGTCAAGGTCAAAGCTCAAGATTAAAGGTCAAGTAAAATGTCCAATTCACTTAATCAGCCATAAGTTTGGACATCGTTGTCACAGAGATTTCAAACTTGGTTCATATTTGACTGTATGAAAATCCACGCCAATTAATACATGTTAAGGGCCAAGGTCAAGGTTGAGCAAAAGGTTGAGAAATAAGCTGCCGCGGCGGAGGTCTGTGCTCTACCGAGCGCCCCTCTAATTAATAAATAGAAAGGTCATAATATAAACTGCTTTAGCAAGGTCATCATATAAACTCCTCTAGCAAGGTCATCACATAGACTGCTCTGGCAAGGTCATCATATAAACTATTCTAGCAAGGTCATCATATAAACTATTCTAGCAAGGCCATCATATAAACTATTCTAGCAAGGCCATCATATAAACTGTTCTAGCAAGGTTTAACATATGACGTCATCACTCGCTTCAATTTATTTAGGTTATAGTCTTGGTTTTGCTAGTTATCTTTATCAAAAGAGAACTTAACGTTCCGTTCTGCGACAAATATTCCTACCAAGAAAACTTTTTTTAAATTCATGTCGTGATGAAATCTTGATTGGTAAGCACATCTGAATCTGGTATGAAAATAAACATGAATAAATTAGAAGTGTATAGGCATGCTCTGTAAAAAAAAAAAAAAAAAAAAGGAAAAAATCGAAAATAAAGGGTAGAAGAAACTTCCCCGCTATGGCCATTTTAGTAAAGGAAGATGCAATGAAATATATGTTCTTTAGACCTAATTATCATTATTATTACTTGCTAAGCTACAGCCGTAGCTGGGAAAGCAGGATGCTATAAGCCCAGGGGCTCCAACAGGGAAACTAGCCCAGTGAGGAAAGGAAAAAAGGAAAATAAAATATTTTAAGAAGAGTAACAAGATCAAAATAAATTTCTCTTATATAAACTATAAAAAACTTTAACAAAATAAGGAGAAGAAAAATAAGATAGAATATTGTGCTCGAATGTACCCCCAAGCAAGAGAACACTAACCCAAGACAGTGGAGGACCATGGAACAGAGGGTATGGTACTACCCAAAACTAGAGAACAATGGTTTGATTTTGAAGTGTCCTTCTCCCAGAAGAGCTGCTTACCATAGCTAATGAGTCTCTACTATCCTTACCAAGAGGAAAGTTGCCACTGAACAATTACAGTGCAGTAACCCCTTGAATAAATAAGAATTGTTTGGTAATCTGTGTTGTCAGATATATGAGGATTGCAGAGAATGTGTAAAGAATAGGCAGAATTATTCAGTGTGTGTGTGTGTGTGTGTGTGTGTAGGCAAATAGAAAATGAACCGTAACCACAGAAAAGGATTTAATGTAGTACTGTCTGGCCAGTCAAAGGACCCCGCAACTTTCTGGCGGTAGTATCTCAACGGGTGGCTGGTGCCCTGGCCATCCTACTACATCATAAATAATGCAATATATCCTAGTACTACCTTTAAATCCTTCCACTTTTTTTTGTGTTTGGGTGTTCTCACCTGAGGGTACACCAAAGATCACTTTTCTGCCCGTTATCTCATGATACTTTTTTTTCCAAATACATTTTGCAATGATGAGCTTGTGCTGATTTGCTAAATATGACAAATTCTCTTAGAGATCCAGCGTGCTATTATATTTTCATGTCTGGATACGAAATAGATATAGAAATGGAAGATAATAAAAGCAGTCGCAATCTTTGCAATGTTCATATTTCTTAATGGTCGCAAGTGAATTTTGAAAGCTTCGCACTTCTCTTGTATCCTTTTGGTAAATCAAGTACGCTTTTAAAGAATATATAAAATATAAGCTCAACAAATTATATCACAAAATTATGAGGAATAATGAATTTTATTGAATTAATAAGATGTGATACACACGCTACATTATCTTAAGCAATGGCGTGTCTAAATGTAAGAAAATTGGTATAACATCATCTAGAAATTCAATCATAATAATTATTATTTACTAAAGCATTCTTATCTAAATCTGAGTAACAATATGAAATCCCGAATAAACCAATCAATAAAAAAAAGTCATAAAGTATTTCGAAAATTATACAATGAAGAAAAGGAACATATTCTGAGTTTCGTAGTTTTTTTTCCTTCGAAATAGATGACCGTCACTCCATTAAGAAGAGAACAAAATCCATGATTTACTTCCCCTGTTTTTACAGCAGGAACACCGAGGTCCTGCAATCTTCCATCCTAGATTTTCTGTTTCTCTTTCTCTGGATCCCGTCGAAATGATTGAAAAGAAAATCTTGAAGGCGAATTCTCTCGAAGATCCGACTGTTGCTACTAACTTTGCAGGGAAATCTGCAAGAGGATTGTTGACCCTTGCTGAAGTGAAGCAGAGGCTGACTTCCCCTTTATCTCTCTCTCTCTCTCTCTCTCTCTCTCTCTCTCTCTCTCTCTCTCTCTCTCTCTCTCTCTCTCTCCTTTATTCTGATC
>NC_090748.1:9637466-9639966 GCF_036898095.1 Palaemon carinicauda
AATTGTATTTATGAAATTCACTTCACGGCTAAAGGCTTTTTACTCGATAGTGAGTTGTGATTTAATCACAATATTCAGATCATTTATACTTTCACAATCTTGGCTTAACCATTCGTTTTTAATACTATGCTCATACCGGCGAGAAACTGCTGCTTGAAAATAATAAATTGATATCTATTTTTATTAAAGAATCTATTTATAGTATGAAAGTAGCTATCATTAATTCCTAAACAAATAATCTATCATTGATAAGAATGTTTCATAAAAATATTTGTAATATCATCGTTTTGGAATATTTCCTGACAGGAATAAAACTGATAATAATTCTATGCGATAGAAATTAAAAATATAAAAATATGATAAACTACGAAGTTAGTAGAAAACAATAGTTTATGAGATTATATGAGATTTTATAAAACTCGTATTATGAGACAATGTCGATGTTTGTTTTTTTCACGATGTCCATCTCTGGCTGTACGCCCCAGGCGCTACCTGGCAACTTAATAAACATTCAAAGTATTTGTCCACTGCAATACTTTACTATCAATACTTCGTCACTACACCACAGCAGACGTATGCTTTCTCTGTTAAGCGAGGACACAGATTTCCTTTCGGTTGACGTCCTTTGTATAGCAGGAGTACTTACCGGTCACCGGCTGGTCTAAATATTTTATGTGGATGTGTCCTGGCCTTGCAACATTGCGAAACCCCCTTTTAACGTCATTATTCATCTACTTCCCCCTTGCTTATAGCAACCCCCTACCCCCACCCCCCAATCTTGTTTTTCCCTCGTGTCTCTAAGCCCTCTTTTGCCATCTGCAATCCCCCTTCACATCTCCTTTCCTTGCCCCTTCCTCTACTCCTTCCTCTTTGCTTTCTCCCTTGGCCCGTTCCAGTACGTCCCTCAGTCTCTCATTTTCTCCATCCTGGTAATCTTTCCCTCTCCCTTTTATCCTGTCTCTGTATACTCCTTCATTCTTCCAACCCCCCTTGCTGCATCCCATCTCCCTGGGTACCCCCACTCCCCCCCAACTCCTCCCCCCCCCCTTTCTCCATCCTCGTCCTAAGGTAAGGTGGGTCGTCCGTGCGATCTTTTTCAACCAACTTCTTCCAATATTTTCTTAGATAACACATAGAGAGCATCAAAGCTTTAATCCTCCCCAGCGGGGGCCCTACCTAACCTCCCCGGGGGGGTCCTTCCTGCCTGAATTCATTCCCAAAACATCTTAAAGTTCGTTCAGAGAGAAATTATGAGGTGAGCTCCGTTTTTGTTTCACGGTTTTCAACAGGACGATCGCTCTCTATATAGTCGTGTCTCTAACGTCCCTCTTTTCCATGCTTCATCCTTCACCTTGGTTTTCTTTTTTTCTTTCTTTTTGTTATTATTGTCGTTGTTATGTTGAGGTTGTTCATAAAGGAATAAAAGAGGTGAATGGGGAAGGATAATGGAAAAACTATGAAAACATGAAAATCGAACATGATTCTCCATTCCTGGATGATTGTTGTCATAAAATCAAATGAGTGCTTAATGTATTTTCGATTGAATGAATTATTTTATGGAATAAGACAGCTGCTTAATGGCATAGCTCTTGTTGAATATGACCGATTGAAATCCATAGATAATAAAACAAACAATCGGATGTTAACAAGAGAGATAATGACAAGGCAAAGAAAGAATTTTAATAATTAAAAATAGGTGAAGATTTATTTTTTAGATAGACTATTCAAATATATATATATATATATATATACATATATATATATATATATATATATATATATATATATATATATATATATATATACGTATATATATATATATATATATATATATATACATACATATATATATATATATATATATATATATATATATATATATATATATATATTTATGCATATATATGTATACAAATATATACACATATATATATAAATATGTACATATATATACATTTATATAAATATGTCCATATAGGCTATATATATATACAAATATATATAAAAATATATACCTATACATAAATATATATATATATATATATATATATTTATATATATATATATATATATAGGTATAAATATATAGATATATATATATATATATATATATATATATATATGTATATATATATATTTATATACACTGGTATATATAAGTATATGTATATGTATATGTATATATATACATATATATTTAATATATATATATATATATACATAAATATGTACATATATTTATATATTTACATATGTATAAACATGTACATATATTCATATATATATGTATATATATATATATATATATATATATATATATGTATATATATATAATATATATACACATTTATTATATCTATATATTTATATATATATATATATATATATATATATATATATATATGTATACTGTATGTATAGGTATAAATATATGTATATATATATATATATATATATATATATATATATATATATATATATATATTTATATATATAGGTA
>NC_090748.1:9644966-9652466 GCF_036898095.1 Palaemon carinicauda
TAGATGCGTGTCGAAATGCTCAGTCACTTTCCAAGTATTTTTGAATGGGTTTCTTCTTCCGTAGGCTGGGGGACTCGTGATCGCTAGTTCTGGAAAAAACGACCGAAAGTTATAATCTCCCTCTCTCTCTCCCCTGGTAAAGGGTTCCAGCAGCGGTGGTGGTCGATGATTCCCCCCCTCCCCCCCCCCTACCCCTTATTGTGTGTGGGACGCCACATCGCTGCTCTTTTGTCAACACTTTGTTGGGGGAGCCATTCGGAACCACTCGGCCGTTGTGATACCCGCTTCTCTTTGCCCCTCTTCATTTAGAGAGGGAGGGGGTGGAGGGGAGAGGGAATGATGGCATACCTGGTAGAGGGGAGGGGTTGGAGGAAGGGGATGTGACTGGGAGAGGGAATGGAGTACCTGGAATGTAATCATCAACGCCCATTTGTAATAACAAATAACACATATCCAGAATAACTGTACTCAGAATTATTATTATTATTTCTTTTTTTAGGTTTCTTGTTCTGCGCTTTATCGGAGGTTTCACGTTGTTACAGAAACCTTGTTTTCATACAAAAGTGAAGTTACAGCTCAGTTTAAACTAGAGATTTACTCCTACCTTCAATGTAATACTGATCAGACCTACGAGATTCGATATTTTGTCTGGTTAAATTACTTTAAGGTGATAATAATAATGATAATAATAATTAATGATAGTAATGATAATAATAAGGATAATGATAATGATAATGTTAATAATAATAGTAATAAAAATAATAATAATAATAATAATAATAATAATAATCATAATAATAACAATAATAATCTCCCCTATATACTAAAAAACAAGTGTGTGACTATATATATATATATATATATATATATATATATATATATATATATATACATATATATATATATATATATATATATATATATATATATATATATATTTATATGTATATATATATATATATATATATATAAATATATACATATAGTATATATATACATATATATGCATATAGATTTATATATATATATACATATATATTTCCTGTCACGCTCAAGGGGAGAGGGGTTAGTCATACCCTGGTAAGAGGGTGTACCCTAAGTTGTACACTCGGAAACCACACTCTCCCACAAATTGCCGAATCAGCTGGTTGTTGTTAGTAAAAGGGGAAGGGGTGGGAAGGGCTGAATCTGTGCATGTGCCTGTGCACATCTGTCTAAATATTAGACCTTATTTTAACGGCTTGGTTACACTACTACTACTACTACTACTACTACTAATAATAATAATAATGATAATAATAATAATAATAATAATAATATTATTAACAATAATAATAATGACAATAATAATAATATCAATAACAATAATAATAATAATAATAATAATAATAATGATAATAATAATAATAATAATAATAATAATGATGATGATAATAATAATAACAATGATAATAACAACAACAACAACAACAATAATAATAATAATAATAATAATAATAATGATAATAATAATGATAATAACAATAATGATGATAATAGTAATACCTCCTACGGAGACAGATACTAAATTTTGCTTTGTGATAAACTATTTAACATTTTCGGTGTCACTTCAATACATCTGGGCATTTGAACGATCTTTCAATTGGACCTCGTGTTTATAAGGGCAATGGATAATTCATTACCACCTGCAATGCAAGTTCTTTTTGGCAGAATGAAATATTCCAGAAGTTTTGATTGGGAAGCGTATGTTCTTAATGCTAGAAATTGTCATTATTTAATCAATGTGTTGAATAAAATATCCTAATTATATAAAACAGTAAAGAATCAATCATTATTTATTTAAAGCATGCAGGAAAGAGTTACTTTTCTTTCAATGCCTTGTAAAGCATTTAATAATTCATCATTCTTCATTTAAAGCTTGCAGGAAAGAGTTACTATTCTTTTAATGTATTGTAAAGCATTTAATAATCCATCATCATTCCTTTTAGGGATGCGGGAGTTACTATTCTTTTAATGTATTGTAAAGCATTTAATAATCCCTTATCATTCATTCAAAGCATGCAGGAAAGTTACTATTTTAATGCATTGTAAAGGATTTAATAACCCATTATTATTCATTCAAAGCATGCAGGAAAGTTACTATTCTTTTAATGGACTGTAAAGCATTTAATAATCCATCATTATTCATTCAAAGCATGCGGGAAAGAGTTACTATTCTTTCAATGCATTGTAAAGCATTTGATAATTCATCATTATTCATCTAGAGCTTGCAGGAAATAGTTACTATTCTTTTAATGCATTGAAGGAAGTATTGATCTAAAGCAAAAAAGAAAGTATGATTATTCATTTAAAGTAGATATCATCATTGAAAGTTTGGAAGAAAATATCACCCTACCTTTGAATTATGTAAGAAAGTTTTATCGTTCGTTAAACATTACGATGAAGTATTACCATATCATGGAAAGAGAAAGATGAATTATTATTCATTCCTGAACAGTGAATGCTAAATACCATTCTTGCTTCTCCATTTACAACTAAACATACTTACATATTTTGATCATTCAAGACAGTAGGGCAAAACTATTTTAGACTTTCGATTTCAACAACTAGCGAGCTTAAAAATTCCAAGGAGTCATTCTTGATGTCATATCATGCAGATTTGTTCAATGCTAATCTGATTTTAAACAATCACTTAGAAGCAGAATCAGTCATCGAAGTAGAATCAGTACTGTATATATACTCTCAAAACTGTAAAGTCATCGTTCATAAGAAGATCTGTTTACAGATATGCTCTCGAATGCTCTCTAGCTGTCACCAAGCCCCTTTAATTATACTAGTATATTTAAAGGGCCCTGGCTGTCACCATTAGTGTAATGGAATACAATATATGAGATATACCTGAGGAATTTCATAAAGAAAATCTCGTAATCCTAATCCCATATATTCGTTATTACCTACGCCAACGAAGTAGGAAGGAAGTTTTTTTTCGCCACTGTTTGTGTGCGTGTGTGTGTTTGTTTGTGAACAGCTTCCTAGGAAGAATTTTAATCCTAGAGTAATGAAACTTGCAGGGATTAACCTTTATGTAAAAAGCTGGGAATAATTAAATTTTGGAAGATCAAGGTCAAAGGACAAGGTCACAGTCAAGCAAAATGTCCAATTCACGTAATCAGCCATAAGTTTATACAACATTGTCACAGACTTCAAACTTGGTTCATATTTCAGTGTATGAAAATCCACGTCAACTAATACATGCTAAGGTAAAAAGTCAAGATCACGGTCAAGCAAAAGGTCGAGAAATAAGCTGCCGCAGCGGAGGTCTGCGCTCTACTGAGTGTCCCTGTAGTTAACATGATTTTGTTTACACAAGATTCTAAGCATGACACAAGTATGAGAAGTAACTGTCTTTTTTTCTTCTTTTTTTTTTGTATATACACATATTCATACACAAAGAAACCCATGAATATTTATTTCCACAATTAATTAATCTCTGAGATCGTGTAGACACAAAGGTAAAAAAAAAAAAAAAAAAGAATAGTGTTTTTTAGAAATGTCTTCGTGATTTCGGATGCATGGGATTGCTTTGCAATATAGAGCTTCTGGGGTGGGTGAGGGGGGGGGGGGGAAGTTCGCTGTAACCCCACCATCCTTGTGAACTAAGGATGTGGGTTTGGGGGAGCCTATATGTCTATCTGATGAGGCATCAGCAGCCATTGCCTGGCTCTCCTTGGTCCTAGCTAGGGGGGAAAGGGGACTTGGGCGCTGATCATATGTATATACGGTCAGTCTCTAGGGCATTGTCCTGCTTGATAGGGCAATGTCACTATCCCTTGCCTCTGTCATTCATGAGCGAGCTTTAGACCTTTAAAACTACAAGTTGTAAATAAATGTCAATTGGTCACTGTGCTTATCTTGGATAAATGTTTAAAAAAAGTTTTGGTTCTCTTGAACAACATTTTACTCTAACCTAAAATGGATAAACTTTTGTTAAGGCCACAGGATTAGTTTCGCTGACACCCAAGATGGCTCTATCTTAAATATTGTAAATTAGATATTGAATGACAACTCTCTTACTGCCATTCGTTGCTTTTCTCCTGTCTTGAGTTCTCTTGCTTTAGGCTACACTCAGGCACACTATTCTATTTCCTTTCCTCACTGGGCTTTTTACCCCTGTTGGAGCCCTTGGGCATATTAGCGTGCTGCTTTTTCAGTTAGGATTGTAGCTTAAATAATAATAATAATAATAATAATAATAATAATAATAATAATAATAATGATGATGATAATAATAATGATAATAATAATAATAATAATAATAATAATAATAATATAGAAGTGTTCCAGTGGGGCTTCTATTATTCCTGTTTTGTGTACAATAAGGTAGTTGTCAAAAACCAATGTTGGTTCAAAAATCCCTATGGAAAGTATTGCAACTCAAGATGCGTGAATCTGCTCTTGCCTAGTGCAAAGGGGAGTACCTGTCAGCTCCAACAGAGCTCTAGAATGATACTATGATTTGGATATGATCGTTCTAGTTTTATGGAAGCGAATCTACACATATATCGCTTCATGTATCATCAGATTCCATTCAAGGAGCTAAAGGTTATTCATGAGGGGTTGGCAGAAATAAGGAACATAACATTGATATATAGGCCAACCATATAATTATGATCAGTGACCCTGTTACATCTTTACTCAAGAAAGACCAGTTTGGACCAGGCAGTAACAGCTGATAACTCAGCAAGTACACAAGCAGGCTCCCCCCATCCAGAGCTCACAAGAACGGTGATTTTATGGACATTATTGATAATAAGTAATTACAATATGGAACAATATTCTATAAGACTTTTAGCTCGAAGAATGCCTTTTAATACCTTTCAGTAAGCAATATACTGTATTGTCGAGCCATGCTTTTAGTATCTATAGGAATGAGGGTAAATTCACAATGAGCTTGTGATCACTTTTTGACGTTTCTGAAAATACCGGTTTCAAGTCTAGAAGCATTCTAGTATACGTTTCTTCTTTTAAACGAAACTGTTCTAAAAGTTAGCACCCTTTAAGAAAATTATAATTTGCATTAAAAAGATTTCACTATCTATGATAAGCTTTAATCCAAAGACAAACTTCTACTGTCATCCTCATTTCTTACACCTCTTGAATAAAAACTTTCTCTCCATGTCAGTCAAAATCCATAATTTGTAGAGCTAATGTAATGTCACAGTATTCAGCCTCATTTCCTTTCTCCTTCTTTTGCATAAACCTGTGAAACATCCCCCACACCAGTAGCAGGGCAGTGCCTTCAGTGCGTATCCTGCAGTGCTCCGAAGGCATTATCAAAAGATGTTTTTCAGGATCCCTTCGGCCTTCAGTTGCACACACTTTTAAGGCTTCTGCAATACCTTCGTTCCAGCTTACATTCTTCCATTTTATCGTCCAACATGTTACTACAACAGAGGGATGTCTCCTAGTTGCTCCTCGGCATTGATCGGACTCCACGGCCCTAATGCTTGGGACTGTAGCTCGATTTCATGCATCCATGGAAGTTAATACAGTCACTCACTCCACATCCAGTTTCCTGCCTTTACCTTCTTCAAGTCTTTGCGTGTGTTTTTCGTGTATGCATTTTCTCTTCTATCATCTTACATATATAAGTCTTAAGTCATTTTTTTTTCTAGGAAACTTGGTAGTCAGCGCTCTGCTTACAATTTCTATGTTAATAATAACGTTTCTAAAGGTTCAAAGGTCACTCATGAATAGCAGAGGCTAGGGACAGTGACATTGCCCTATTGAGCAGGACAATGCCCTAGAGACTGACCAGTATATGATCAGTGCCCAAGCCCCCTCTCCAACCAAGCTAGGACCAAGGAGACCCAGGCAATGGCTGCTGATGACTAAGCAGATGGACCTATAGGCTCGCCCAAACCCCCACTTCCATCCTTAACTCAGTAGTTTGAGCGGGACACGAACCCCAGTATGGCGATTACCAGGCAAGAACGTTACCAACAGGCCACTACTGCATTAAAACACAGAATATTTAGAGGCAAGTTATCATTAGATAATAATAACAACAATAATAATAATAGTAATAATAATAATAATAATAATGTCTTATTATTATTATTATTATTATTATTATTAAATGCTAAGCTACAACCCTAGTTGGAAAAGCAGGATGCTATAAGCCCATGGGCCCCAACAGGGAAAATAGCCCAGTGAGGAAAGGAAACAAGGAAAAATAAAATATTCTAAGAACGGTAAAAACATTGAAATAAATATTTCCTATATAAACTATAAAAACTTTAACAAAACAAGAGGAAGAGAAACTAGATAGAACAGTGTGCCCGAGTGTACCCTTAAGCAAGAGAACTCTAACCCAAGATAGTGGAAGACCATGGTACAGAGGCTATGGCATTACCCAAATCTAGAGAACAATGGTTTGATTTTGGAGTGTCCTTCTCCTAGAAGAGCTGCTTACCATAGCTAAAGAGCCTCTTCTACCCTTACCAAGAGGAAAGTAGCCACAGAACAATTACAGTGCAGTAGTTAAACCCTTGGGAGAAGAAGAATTGTTTGGTAATCTCAGTGTTGTCAGGTGTTTGAGGACAGAAGAGAATCAGTAAAGAATAGGTCAGACTATTCGGTGTCTGTGTAGGCAAAGGGAAAGAACCGTAACCAGAGAGAAAGATCCAATGTACTACTGACAGGCTAGACAAAGGACCCCATAGCTCTCTAGCGGTAGTATCTCAAAGGGCGGCTGGTGCCCTGGCCAACCTACTACCTAAATGATAACAATGAAGTAGTTTCTCGTATTAAACTCACATACAGATATGCAGTATTACGATGATAGTCACTAAGATGACGATGTTAATGATGACTGATAGAGACAGAGGAGTAGAAGGAGCCAGAAGGAAGGAGTGTGGGGGGGGGGGGGAGGTGCTGGAATAGAAGGAGGGATAGGACTCCTAGGACTCAACCATCCTCCAACCCCCCCCCCCCCCCCCTTTTCATACCACCACCACCACCACCATCCCAATGAAAACAAAGTTGGTGTTGGCTGTGGGTTCTAATCTCGCAATCCATGTTCATATGCAAAAGAGACGGCAGATAGCCGCCATGGAAATGAGTTTCTATAAGGTGTTCATTTGAATACTGTTTCCCTTATCTGTCGCCGCAGACTCCGGCGCTCTCTCTCTCTCTCTCTCTCTCTCTCACTCTCTCTCTCTCTCTCTCTCTCGTATAGATCCCCCGATGTTCCCCACTTCACCCCGTCTCTTACCGGCCTTCTATTTTGCTTCTCTTTCTTCCTCTCTCCATCCTTCCCTATCCTGACCTTGTCTCTCTCTTTCTCTTACCATGACATAAGGTAAGGATTGGAGAGAGAGAGAGAGAGGAGAGAGAGAGAGAGAGAGGAGAGAGAGAGAGAGGAGAGAGAGAGAGAGAGAGAGAGAGAGAGAGAGGAAAGCTTTAGGAAATTTGAAAGAGAAACTGATTTAAATAACA
>NC_090748.1:9662466-9674966 GCF_036898095.1 Palaemon carinicauda
TGTCATTGATAAAATTATTGAAATTATTTTCATTGTTATTAAAATTGCTAAAATCATTTTTATTGCTGTATTATTAGAATTGAAAGTTTCCTTTTATATTTCTTTACAATATTATTTGCTCTGTTTACATTATCTCTCAATAGATTTAAGAAAACATCCTTTATGTAATTGTAATATTACAAAAATTTCAGCGATACATAAGATCAATATATTATTATTATTATTATTATTATTATTATTATTATTATTATTATTATTATTATTATTATTATTATTATTATTATTATTATTACCAGCTAAGCTACAAACCTAGTTGGAAAAGCAAGATGCTATAAACCCAAAGGCTCCAACAAGTAAAAATAGTCCAGTGGGGAAAGGAAACAAGGAAATAAAAAAACTAATATAGAAGCAATTGAACAATTAAAGTAAAATATTTCAAAAACAGTAACAACATTAAAATACATCCTCCATATATGCACTATAAAAATAAAAAAAAAAGAGGAAGAGCTATAAGATAGATTATTGTAGTAGAATGATAATAACCTAGAGCTGAAAATGTTCTAGTCATCAAATTGAATAAAGGTATCTGTGTTTGACTTCCTTGCTTTTTCCACCCATCCCATTGACTTGAATATCTTCTTTCATTCTCCATCGCGATCAATCATTTGTTCATGTTAACTTCACCATTTGGTCTTAATCATGATGATTTCCTTATTATCTTCGTTATTCGTCAAGTTTAATTTAAAGGCTGGGCTCCCAAGGGGACACTTCTCTTATCTCTAATTATACACTGGGTTAGACGTGGCTGAAAGATTGGAATGAAAGTCCATTCCTTGGTAAAGTGTGTCTCTATCTGCCTCTAAAGATTCCATATGTTGCTTTTGATAACTAGTTTATTCAGTTCTCTCTCTCTCTCTCTCTCTCTCTCTCTCTCTCTCTCTCTTACAAAGACACACAACTTTGTCATTCATTATTTTCTCTTGGGGTGTATTATGCAACTTTTTCATATTTGATATCTTGCTTAATTAGGTAATGTATTCGATTTTTTCCTTTTATTTTTTTTTTTGATAACTAGTTTATTCAGTTTTCTCTCTCTCTCTCTCTCTCTCTCTCTCTCTCTCTCTCTCTCTCGTTCTTAAAAAGACACACAACTTTGAAATTCATAATTTTCTCTTGTGATGCATTATGTAATATCTTCATATTTGATATCTTGTTTCATTAAGCATTGTCTTCGATTTTTTCCTTCTATTCCTTTTTTCATTTTTTTTTTTTCATTTTCCTCTTTTAATCTGCAGATCTTTGTTTCCTAGCTTATTACCTCATTCATTGTTCGTTACTCTTCACCGTATTGATTTCCTTTCTTCCTTTAACGTCATATTCTAGATTATAAAAGAAGCAGGAATAATAATTTAACAGCAATATTAATTCCTAATCAAATCCCAAAATTAGCTTACTTTCTCTTTCTTTTTCTTTGCTATTTAACTTCCTTTCACACCGCTTTATACCTGTCTTCTTCTTGTACTTTCTATTTTTTCATTTCATTTGTTTCTCCAACTTTTCTTACTTTCCTTCTCCTGCTCTTTCTTATTTTATTTGTTCCCCCTCCTTCTCTTACATCCCTTCTCCTACTCTTTCTCTTCCTTCTCTCTCTCTTCTACTTCACCCACCTCCTTCCTCCTGCCTCCCCGTGCTTACTATTTATCTTCTCCCATTCATCCTTCTCTTACTCTTTCTCTTCCTTCTCTATCTCTTCTACATCCTCAACCTCCTTCCTCCTGCCTCCCACTGTTTCCTATTTCTCCTCTCCCATTCATCCTTCTCTTACTTATTTTCTTCCTTCTCCCTCTCTCTCTTCTACTTCCCCCACCTCCTTTCTCCTGCCTCCCTCTGCTTCCTCTTTCTCCTCTCCCATTCATGCTTCTTTTCCTCTTACGCTTCCTTCTCTCTCTTCTACTTCCCCCATCTCCATCCTCCTGCCTCCCCCTGCTTCCTCTTTCTCCTCTCCGATTCATCCTTCTCTTCCTCTTTCTCTTCCTTCTCGCTCTCTCTTCTACTTCCCCCACCTCCTTTCTCCTGCCTCCCTCTGCTTCCTCTTTCTCCTCTCCCGTTCATCCTTCTCTTCCCCTTTCTCTTCCTTCTCTCTCTTCTACTTCACCCACTTCCTTCCTCCTGCCTCCCCCTGTTTCCTCTTTCTCCTCTCCCGTTCATCCTTCTCTTCCCCTTTCTCTTCCTTCTCTCTCTTCTACTTCACCCACTTCCTTCCTCCTGCCTCCCCATACTTCCTATTTCTCCTCTCACATTCATCCGTCTCTTACTCTTTCTCTTCCTTCTCTCTCTCTTCTACATCCTTAACCTCCTTCCTCTTGCCTTCCAATGCTTCCTCTTTCTCCTCTCCCATTCATCCTTCTCTTTCTCTTTCTCCTCCTTCTCTCTCTCTCTCTTCTACTTCCCCCACCTCCTTTCTCCTGCCTCCCTCTGCTTCCTCTTTCTCCTCTCCCATTCATCCTTCTCTTCCTCTTTCTCTTCCTTGTCTCTCTCTTCTACATCCTCAACCTCCTTCCTCCTGCCTCCCTCTGCTTCCTCTTTCTCCTCTCCCATTCATCCTTCTCTTCCTCCATCTACTGAAAATGATCTATACGCCTCTCTTCACTCCCTTTCAGATGCTGTAGCCTGAGTGCCACATCCCCTCTTCTCTCACTCTACATGACCCCACATGTCCATCTCATTCAGCTGACCAACTCCCCTTGTTTACCCAAGGTCAAAGGTGCCATAGTTCCCGCTGATGGTAATAGCGGGCACGGGGCATGATGGCTGGGCCGGGGATTACCCATGCCCGCTTCAAGGATTTCGTTAGGGGCTTAAAGAGGGGTTGGGCGTGTGGGCAAACGAGGGAAATATTAGGGCAATATGGCTAGGGCCTTAGGGGAGGGGTAATAGTGGGTCGTCTTTCCTTTAACTCGATTTTGTTCTTTCCTTGCGATTTGTTTTCCTTGATAGTTCCTTGTTTAATTTTCTTCATATTTTAGAGTCCTAATGATAATTTTCTATCTTTTTTATCATTATTACAAAATTTTATTTTAGTATCCTAATAATAATCCTAGTAATAATTTTCTATCTTTTTTTATCAGTATTATAAAATTTAACCCCAAAAACCTTTTTTAATGACAAATCTTTTTCATTTGCTTCATATTTTAGTGTTCTAATGATAATTTTCTATCTTTTTTATCGTTACTACAAAATTTAATTTTAGTGTTCTAATGATACTTTTCTATCTTTTTTTCTCTATCAGTATTACAAAATTCAGTTCCCAAAGGCCTTTTAAAGACAGCTTTTATCACAATCATTTACAAATATAAAAGTGTTGAAAGAATATAATTTAAGCTTAAACTTGTCAATATGTAATACACTGTGTATCCCCATATTGTTTCAATATGTATCTAAGTGTAGCAGCGCTAGAACCACTACCTCTTAAATAGATTTTCAGAATGAACTTACTTGGAACAAAGCTTTTAGAGGATACACCATGTCTTTAAATCTAGGACTTTCAAGTGCCAAGTCAGATCCCAATCTATTTTACCAAGGACTCCTACATAACAACATAGAATGAAGCCATCCTTGCCGAGCTTTTGGACAGAAGGAAACCTATCTAAGGTCGAAACTATTGTTTCTACACTGTCAAAAAAAAAAAAAACGGTAAAAATCTGCCAACATTTATTTTAGGTTTTATTACCGTTTAAAAAATGGTTATCTTGACGTAAGTGAATGATATTACGGTCACCAACATCGTAAAGGACAATAACAAAGTAAGGTAAAATTACGGTCGCTTGTATTTTACTGAAACACGGTTGATTGATTGATTGTTGAGAACAGTATATTTTTACGGAGATTTTCCAATAAAAATTTCAGTTTTTTCTAACAGTGTAGCAGTGCTGCATTAACCCATGACAGGATCACAAGACTTCAAGCTTCTTTGGTTCCCTCTACATTCCCCTCTCCCCAACACTGCGTGCATATATCCGGCTCCCTTTTCATACACCTTATTACAGTGATATATAAAACTGAAGTAAATAATCCATAGTTTTCACAGTTAAAACTAAAAGATAAAAGACTTCTCTTGTTATTTTCAGAGTATGGGAAGTCAGCTAACAGACAGAGAGAGAGAGAGAGAGAGAGAGAGAGAGAGAGAGAGAGAGTTATCATTTGAAACACAACACTGATGTGATACATTGGAGTTTCCGGGTTTGTCGGGATACAGAAAATTACATAGGAAATATGAAAATAAATATTTAACACAGACTTTCCGGTGTGTTTATGTGTTTTTCCCAGTCCATCAACATCTCGCTATTAGAAAGACCCAAGACTAATTAGTAATAAGAAAGGAGGTTGATTCACGTTAGTTTTGTTTTAAAAATTCATTGTCTTTCTTTTGGCCTGACCTGAAGAGTACGTAACTATTAACCACCTGACTGTGATTGGATGTACTCTTTGGATTAAAATGTCGCCTTCGAGAGCCACCCCTAAAAAGCCATTAAATCAGTAAAGTTAAGCAATAATGGGTTTAATTAGTTCTTCGTTGGATGGCTACTAAGAATTGCTATACTCCGTGGGCACGCATGCCCAGTTGACCTTCCCGCTTGAGTACCTGCAGAATATACCACCAGTTTTTAAAGGAGAAAGAAGGATTTAACATAGTTATTAACACAGTCACATAAAGAAACCCTCACACATATATGATTTTATATATATATATATATATATATATATATATATATATATTATATATATATATATATATATATATATACTGTATATATATACATATACACACACACACATATACTTATATGACTGTGTACCATTCCTGTATGCGAAACTCAGATTTCTCATCCAGTATACACCTAAATATCAAAATCACATACCGTTGAAAGATCCATATGAAACTAAAGATAAATATCCCTAACTGTTTTGCCTCTTGAACAAACCCACCTCTCCTTGTCGGTGCTCAAGAATTAACTCCCACTAAAACACAACCTTGGAAGTTCTTCCCGTTCTAGGAAAGGAGAACATGAACAGTTTTTTTTTTTATTCAGCAGGACCTAAAGTACCTCTGGGAAGGACACCCTCTTCAATTTACGTCGAGAGATTTTCCTGAAAAGGACCAGGCGGGGGTGATAGGGATTCCGGGATGTGGAGTGATTAATTGGGATATAAAATAACCAATTAGGATGACCGTGAACTGAAGGGAAGATTATTCTTTCGGCTTCACAAGAGAGCCATCTATATTCCTTTTTTACTTACTGGTTACTTATATTTTTACTCTTTCATATATTATAAATATGTTTATTTGTTCATTATTATGTAGTTTCAGTCCGCCTCTTAATTCTTTCTTTCTATCTTTCTTCCTCCATTTATTTATCTATTTGTTTATTTGTTCACCTATTATATGTTTTCAGTCAGCGTCTTATTTCTTTGTTTCTATATTTTTTCCTTTATTTATTTATCTACTTGTTTATTTGTTAACCTATTATATATTTTCAGTCGGCCTTTTAATTTTTTCTTTCTATCTTTCTTCCTCCATCTATTCATCTTTCTGTTTATTTGTTCATTATTATATAGTTTCAGTCCGTCTCTTAATTCTCTCTTTCTATCTTTCTTCCTCCATTTATTTACCTATTTATTTATTTGTTCACCTATTATATGTTTTCAGTTCGCCTCTTAGTTCTTTCTTTCAATCTTTCTTCCTCCATTTATTTATATATTTGTTTATTTGTTCACCTATTATATATTTTCAATCCATCTCTAGTACTTGTGTTTGATCCACTCTCTCATGATTAGTATCTTTGAGCAACAGTTGAACAAGTAATAAAGTCTATCTTTTCTTGTTTTATCCTATGAAGGAAAACATTCTTCAATTTTACGCACACGTTATTTTTTTTCCCCCTTTTCAAACACTTTTGCGTTGGTGTGTTATTTATTTGAAGTTACTGCCGTAAGTATATATATATATATATATATATATATATATATATATATATATATATACACACACATATATGCATGTATATATATATATATATATATATATATATATATACACACATATATGCATGTATATATATATATATATATATAGATATGTATACATACATATATATACATATATATATATATATATGTGTGTGTGTGTGTGTGTGTATATACATACATATATATATATGTATATATATATATATATATATATATATATATATATATATATATATATATATATATATATATATATATATATATATATATATATGCTTTTGGAACACAGCTTCTATCTAATGCAATTTACGTTAACGATGATTGCTTTAGTATCGATAATGTATTTCCTACAGGTATCCTCGTATTTTCTCGTCTCCTTTAAGTTTTCAGGCGTAAGCCTTTGGTTAAAGAAACAATGATTATTCCTTTTATTTATTTATTCACGACAGCACTGTTTCGACAAAACTGTCGTTATCAGGAGATTATTGGGTAATATAACTTCTACAGAGATGATGATTAACCATTTTGAAATCATGTTATATAGAAATTGAAAGATTAAAAAACCAAAAAGGGAAAGGTGAAATGTTTCAAAATTCAATAAGCCTTAGATTATAAACTGGATAATCTCTCCTTTATAACCTAAAGATCTCTGAATTTAAAAAAAAAAAATTTAATCCACGGCTCTGATAGCACTTATATACAGTAGGTATATACAATATAAGTATGCTTACTTGTACAGTATAATGCATTTGCGAGCGTGTTCGTATGTGTGTAACTGACCAGGTGATACCTTAGGAATAATCAACGACAAAAATCCTTTGTAGCCAGCTAAACAGGAAATCAAACTGAAGAACTTTAACCACCAAATGAAAGGACCTCTCACAAGGAGGTTTCCTCCCCTGTAGTCTTCGAGGACTCACCAGAAGCCCCAGTGAACACCATCACCAAATGTTACTTTTCATTTGCATTTTCCCCATCCAATTTACAAGCGTTTGTGTCGGCGCCTATTCATTATATTCCCTAAATTAAAGCCTCTGCTATCTACATCTCCCACAAATGAAGGAATCTCGTAAATATGATATCGGGTTCAAGCGGACGTACAAGAATTTAAAGAGGAACTTGCTCTTGAAAGGAGCTGCCGGTCCTAAATTTGTCGATAAGGTGGGTGTTTGTCGGTCTCCGGCTCCGAGACGGAGTGTTGTCTGTGGTTTCTTCCTGGAGAAAAAGGTGAAGAAGAGAAAAAAAGGGGGAGGTGACGAAATCTTCCACGCCCCCTTTCAGAGTGATAAAACTAGGATACATTTTTTTTTTTTTTTTTTTTTTTTTTTTTAGTATTTTATTGACATACGCGAGTGGGGACTTGAAGTGGATACCTTCCTCGAGAATAAATGCATCATTATGATAATAACCATTTAGGGATTTGTTCATTAGCGAAGAGAATACAGAGTCTATTATTATTATTATTATTATTATTATTATTATCATTATTATCATTATTATTATTATTATTATTATTATTATTAATATTGATATTGATATTGATATTGATATTGATATTAATATTAATATTGATATTAATATTGATATTAATATTATTATCATTATTGGCTAAGTTACAACCCTAGATGTAAAAGCAGGATTCTATAAGCCCAAGGTCTTCAATAGGGAAAAATAGCCCCGTGAAGAAAGGAAAGAAGGAAATAAATAAACCACAAGAGAAAAAATGGGCAATTAATATAAAATATTTCAAGATATCACAAGAATATATTTTGAATACAACCATATGCCGACGAATTCCATACAAGATAGAATATTATTATTATTATTATTATTATTATTATTATTATAATTATTATTATTACTTACTTACTTACTTACTTACTTACTTAATAAGCTACAACCCTAGCTGAAAAAGCAGGATGCTATAAGCCCAACGGGCTCCAACAGGGAAAATAGCCCAGTGAGAAAAGGAAACAAGGAAAAATAAAATATCTTAAGAACAGTAACAGCATTGAAATAAATATTTCTTAAATAAACTATGAAAACTTTAACCAAACAAGAGAAAGAAAAATAAGATAGAATAGTGTGCCCGAATGTACCCTCAAGTAAGAGAACTCTTATACAACACAGTGGAAGACCATGGTACAGAGGCTATGGCACTACCCAAGACAAGAAAACAATAGTTTGATTTTGGAGTGTCCTTCTCCTAGAAGAGCTGCTTACCATAGCTAAAGAGTCTCTTCTACCCTTACCAATAGGAAATTGGCCAATGAACAATTACAGTACAGTGAAGAAGAAATGTTTGGTAATATCAGTGTTGTCAGGTGTATGAGGACGGAGGAGAATCTGTAAAGAATAGGCCAGACTATTCGGTGTATATGTAGACAAATGGCTTTTCAGACGAATTAAATCAGGCCAGACTGGCATTGCAATGATTTGCAGAAATGAATTACTCAAAATACCTGGCACAAAATAATGAATATTCGAGGACTTTATTGAATATGAAACCTTTACACATTTGACAAATGACTAAAGGAGAAGCATTTGGAAAAAAAAAAATCAGATTTTATTCCTGGTTTATTTCCATATATCAATATATAACTGTGTATTTAACTTAAAAACAGAAGAAAATACGTATCGGTATTTTAAAACTATATGTCCAAATTATTTGGGAGCTAAAATTTCACCCTTTTTGAAAATGCTTAAATTAAATCGCTTCTATGGAAAGGAGTTCTAAAGAAAAATTATCTCCATGTCAAGCACAATTAAAGTTATGAATTATATTATCTTAATTTAGTAACATATCTATTAAACTGCATTTTCTTAAATGTAACAATCAGCATTTATTAAGAAAATGTGAAGTATCTAATTTAATGTTATTACTGTTCTTGAAATATTTTATTTTCGTTGTTTACTCTCCTCTTTTAGTTTAGCTATTTCCTTGTTTCCTTTCCTCACTGGGCTATTTTTCCCTGTTGAATCATTTGGGTTTATAGCATCTTGCTTTTCCAACTGTTTTATATATATATATATATATATATATATATATATATATATATATATATATGGATAAATATCAACACAACATCGTGTTCAAATAGAAATAAATTTCTACCTCATACTTGGGATCGAACGCTGGCCCCTTCTAATGAAAGGCCAGGTCGAAAACAACCATGCCACGAGAGGCCATAAAAGAAATCGGAACCTAACGGCTAATCAGCTGTTCTATTATTTACCTGGCGAGACATCAGTCTCTTACCAGCGAGTTTTACCCTACTTCCCGGCCCACCACGTGACACAATTGGTAGAAATTCATTCAAATTACCCCTAATGAGTCAATATGGATAAATATCAACACAACATCGTGTTCAAATAGAAATAAATTTCTACCTCATACTTGGGATCGAACGCTGGCCTCTTCTAATGAAAGGCCAGGTCGAAACCAACCATGCCACGAGAGGCCATAAAAGAAATCGGAACCTAACGGCTAATCAGCTGTTCTCGGATTTACCTGGCGAGACATCAGTCTCTTACCAGCGAGTTTTACCCGACTTCCCAGCCCACCACGTGACACAATTGGTAGTAATTCATTCAAATTACCCCTAATGAGTCAATATAGATAAATATCAACACAACATCGTGTTCAAATGGAAATAAATTTCTACCTCATACTTGGGATCGAACGCTGGCCCCTTCTAATGAAAGGGCAGGTCGAAACCAACCATGCCACGAGAGGCCATAAAAGAAATCGGAACCTAATGGCTAATCAGCTGTTCTAGGATTTACCTGGCGAGACATCAGTCTCTTACCAGCGAGTTTTGGCCTCTCGTGGCATGGTTGGTTTTGACCTGGCCTTTCATTAGAAGGGGCCAGCGTTCGATCCCAAGTATGAGGTAGAAATTTTTAGTTCTATTTGAACACGATGTTGTGTTGATATTTATCCATATTGACTCATTAGGGGTAATTTGAATTAATTACTACCAATTGTGTCACGTGGTGGGCTGGGAAGTCGGGTAAAACTCGCTGGTAAGAGACTGATGTCTCGCCAGGTAATTCCTAGAACAGCTGATTAGCCGTTAGGTTCCGATTTCTTTTATGGCCTCTCGTGGCATTGTTGGTTTCGACCTGGCCTTTCATTAGAAGGGGCCAGCGTTCGATCCCAAGTATGAGGTAGAAATATATATATATATATATATATATATATATATATATGTATATATATATATATATATATATATATATATATATATATATATATATATATATATATATATACAGTATATACAACTATGTACCTCTCTCTCTCTCTCTCTCTCTCTCTCTCTCTCTCTCTCTATATATATATATATATATATATATATATATACAACTATATATATATATATATATATATATATATGTATATATATATATGTATATTTCTATTTATATTCATTGTTTATTCTTCTCTTGTAGTTTATTTATTTTCATGTTTCCTTTCCTCACTGAGCTATTTTTCCCTGTTGGAGCCTTTGGGCTTATAGCATCTTGCTTTTCCAACTAGAGTTATAACCTAGCTTATAAAAATAATAATAATAATAATAATAACAAAATGTAAAAATCAACTTTTAGTTAATTCATATTTTCAATTATCATTCCATCTACTATCACATAACTCAGCCCATGTAACCAGCGGGGGTCAGGTGCAGATGAATTAGCGAATTATAAATATTCTTTAGCATGTCAAGGGGAAATGCACCCTTAAGTCTCGGCGATAAACCTGTTATTTCAGTTGCTTTACATATGACAAGATTAATGTGTTCCCTAAGTGAAGTCCTTTCAACCCTGGGGTACCCCAGTAGGGGATAGTGATCCTTATCTATGTAACACGTGTTGCCTTATGGAAACTCTTCATGCATTCTTGTTGTCTTACATAACACCAATTGACAATGTAGCTTTATGGAGCATTGGTAAACAGTTTAGGTACTGGACATTCTTTTGTTTAAAGGTGGTCACTGTCTTCTATAGAAAAAAGAGAAAAAAAAAATTACAGATTATATTTTCTATTCTCTCTCTCTCTCTCTCTCTCTCTCCTCTCTCTCTCTCTCTCTCTCTCTCTCTCTCTCTCTCTCTCTCTCTCTCTCTCTCTCTCTGTTTGATACATGGTATCATTAATATAAACCTATAGAAAGAGGTCCATCGGAGTGGCATCTGATGAACGAGTTACCCAGGAAATTGGGCCATCCCTACCAATCCACCTGCCTGGAAATGATGATTTAGGAACCGACAAACATACCAACCCCAATTTGGTGGTGCCCTATTTAACTGAAAAAGGATGGTTTGTTGAATACATATTCAGACTAAAGGTCGAGATAAACACCTGTAGTATTTGCTGTTGCGTTGAAGGAAAAATGTACCTATGATTCAATTGCACATGACCCTATCTAGGTGAAGTGTGCTGAAATATGAAAGGTTGACTTTTCATTAGCTTGGTTGAGGAAAGATACATCTTTAGAAATTCACTCGAGCATGTTAACTGCAAGTTCTTCTAGTCATGGTTTGTCATTTGGGTCGAGGTCCTTTATAAATAACACTTTGCAAGCGTACAGTCGCAAGATCTTGTGTAGGATTATGTGCACTTCTGAACGTGGAAGCCATAAGTGTCTGGTAGCAGTGTTAAGATTGGACTTTGTAGTGTAACTAGTAAAACGATAATAGTACCGTCTTACAAGATTGATATTTTCTTCAGATATTCTTAGTTGTCCACTTCTCTCTTTATCCAACGAAGTTTCGGTCTCCCTAAATTTCTTGTGTCATAGACAAATCAAATGAATCCTCTAAGCTCTTAGTTGTGTATCCAATTTTGTTTCAATAAATCATGACACACATCAAGCCTTCTCTTGAGCAGTAACCAATTTCTAAGGATTCATTGACAGAGTACCTGAAACACATAAATGCAATATGATAGTTAAGTACATAGAGCCATTCGTTATGTAGATCAATTTTTCTAACAAAATTAATTTAAAGATTTTTTACTTGATGACCATTAGTTTTTTCTTCAAATAGATGACAGGAAGTAGAGGAACGCCTATTACGGGCTTACATACTGAGGATAGTATACTACAGTAAAGGAATATAAGCTAAAGATAGTATATTGAAGGTGATGATAGTATCTATACACAATTTTTTTTAATGAGACGCATTTGCACCGACTCGCTATCTGATTGGTTAGAGTTATCTTGTCCAACCAATCAGCGAGCGGGAAACTTTTCCAAGCTAAACGGGCACCCCTGCGAGTCGGTGCAAATATGCCTCACTAAAAAGAATTGACTATAGTGGGGTTGACTTTATTTAATTATATAGTTGTAAAAGACATAAGCATATTTCTCAGAGTACTGTATGTCTTTTGGTTATTGGTTTTAAGCTTAAGTTTGTCATTAGTAGTTATATCAACTTGGAATTAATACTTAATTTATCTCAGACTGTAATTAGAT
>NC_090748.1:9689966-9692466 GCF_036898095.1 Palaemon carinicauda
CATATATATATATATATATATATATATATATATGTATATATATATATATATACATATATATATATATATATATATATATATATATGTATATATATGTATATACATATATATATATATATATATATATATATATATACGTTGGTGTGTGTATGTATATATATATATATATATATATATATATATAAACTGTATATATGTATCACTAACACACGTGATTTTAGTCAACGTAAATATCATCCACAATTGTATTTAATATCGAATTCTACCCTCGTGAATGTACGAGTATATCCACTGGAAAATCCTTTATGATAAATGCTTCGGGCTGGGCAAAGATTCGAACCTATGCCCTGAGCCGAAACAATGCCTGCATGGACGACTTTACAAATCAAGCTATCAAGATCATTTGAAGTCAAATTTACAAAAAACGTGTCGAATTCAGGAATCTATTCTTAGACTTGAAATCAACCAAACAGCCCCTACACCGTCAGAGCCTTTTCAAACTTTAGCCCCCCCCCCCTCACCCGAAATAGGCTCTTACGCCCCTGAACAATGGCACAGTACTCAGAATCCCCATTACGACTATAATAATGATAAACAAAAGAATAGTATGGAGAGTAAAGACATTATAGACAATTCATAATTTCATTATACGATAGACATTTAAACGAATAAAGAAATGTATGGAAAAAATTCTTATAACGATGTATTATGTTCTGCGTGTGTTTTATACACGCTTATACAATGCAATGCTATAGTTTTTTTTTTTTTTTTTTTTTTTTTTGTATCTCTCGCTATCTCCCGCATTGGTAATAGAAAAACCTGTTCAAGCTTTCCATAGAATGTTTCACATTGTTTGAACTTTTGTGACATTGTTGTCCTCTACTGTTTGTATATAACCACGCTATCTTGTTGAATAAAGTCACTTATATTCCCCTCACCTGTTTCTTAGTACTTAATAGCTACCTTGCGACAATAGCGAAGAGTTGTTAGCGTAATTGATATCATTGGTATGCAGCTGCTGTTTTCATAATATCATTAAAATACAAGGCCTTAATCACACGGTAGAAGTTTTTTATATTAGTTATCACATTCATACTATTTGCGTAACATTACGCATGGTTATATAAAATCTTGACTTATATCACCTGAAATATTTTATTATTATTATTATTATTATTATTATTATTATTATTATTATTATTGTTATTTTTATTATTATTATTAGTATGATTATTATTATTATCATTATCATCATCATTATTATTATAATTATTATTATTATTATTATTATGAATATTATTATTATTATTATTATTATTATTATTATTATTATTATTATTATTATTATTATTTATGACACAGATGTCAAAATTCACAGAACCACTCATCATAACCCCATAATCTATTTCCGAGAGCAATTTGGATTCAAATTCTAATTTTTCTTCTCTTTACTGTCTTAACAATTCGTGATCTTGACCTTATCACTTGTCACTTGAGTTTGTATTCTCAACATCAAAATCAAATTTGTTCTCACCTTCACCTTCTGGGAACATATATTGATAGTTTTATCTTTATTCAAGGTTTAAAGAAATTTAAAAATTTTTTTTCTAGTTTGCTCCAGATTAATAATGAAAAAATATCTGCAGCTTGTGATAGCGATATAATTTCTTGTTAGATAATAGTTTACAATTTTGAATAAAAATAAAATGGTATTACGAATATTAAATGCTATAAAGCATATGCTAGCCATTGCGAGTAATAGGAACTATGTTCATAAAAATGATAAGCAATATGACCAATCAGTTATGACAGCATTTAATCAATGTTGATAATTAAAGAAAGTAAAAGCTAGTGACTAAGATAACTAACGACCAAATTAACTACACTGTTAAAAAAAATTTAATTTTTTTTCGCAAATTCTCCGTAAGAATATAGTGTTCTCAACCGTATTTCAGTAAAATACAGGCGACCGTAACTTTATCTTAGTTATTATCTTTTACGGATTGATGACCGTAACATCACTCTTTTACGTCAATATAACTGTTTTTAAAACGGTAAAAATCCTGAAATAAATGTTGCCAGATTTTTACCGTTTTTTATAACAAATTCTTAACACTGTACATTAAAAGATGAGCAAATAAGAAATAAAACATGAAAGGAATCCTTGATATGGATTGAACCGGAATTAAGCAACAAAATGCATTTAAAGGTTTAAAGGTCGCTCATGAATGGTAAAGGTAAGGGACAGTGACATTGCTCTAGCAAGCAGGACAGGGCCCTTGAGATTGACCATATATTATATGATCAGCGCCCAAGTCCCCTCTCCACCCAAGCTAGGACCAGGGAGGTCCAGGCGATGGCTGCTGATGACTCAACAGATAGACCTATAGGCTACCCCAAACACCCCATCCTTAGCTCACAAGGATGGTAAGGTTTCAGACACTGAAGGCACTAACGAGTCTGAGCGGGACTCGAACCCCCGTCTGGCAAATACCAGGCA
>NC_090748.1:9709966-9714966 GCF_036898095.1 Palaemon carinicauda
ATTGTTGCAATCTGTTTTGTACTTGTGCTTTGAGTTTTTTTTAAGCAATTCTCCAACTGGTAATATACTTGCATCCTAATCTTATGAGCGTATTAGTTTCTATAAACCTGGTAAAGCAATAATAAGTTTTGTTAATTCTTTTTGTCTTTATATTTTCATGCATAAAAGATAAACATATTTCGAATAATCTCTGAAGTAACCTTCCATCCCAGATAGCAAATCAAAGATCGCATTTAAGCCTCTTAATGTAAAAACTAAAATTGATTACTACTCATTGCATCAGTCGTTACATATTACATATTCTGTTCGGTATTTGACACCTGTGAATAAGGGTCCTTCTCCAAAAAAAAAAAAAAAAAAAAAATTGGAAAGGGTGAGAGGACTATATTAAGTGCTTGGAGTAATTTTGAATATACAATTGGAAGAAGGTAAAAATTCATGCGCTTTTCGGTGTTAACTAAAAAATAAATTTAATATTTTGAGAGAATGGGAGTTGAAATATGTACACCATTTGACAATTTTAAAATACCTGTTTGAATGAATTAGTGATCTATCAAGTGGAGAGACCATTTGCATTCAAGGATAAGGCTTATCTTTCCGGTTTACAGTTAAATTCAAATGTTTTCTAACTTCCATTGATTAGATCAAACCGTAATACTATGAGCGACTGAGAGATAGAATTTCTCTCACGAAAAAACAAGTAATGAAGAATCGTACCTAGCTTTAATATTATTCAAGACCGCGAGAGACAGACCTATACACTAAATAATTTGCAAAAACATCAGTGCAAATCTCGCATGACTAATTTCTGTATGACTTCAGTTTTCTCTGGCCACCTGATGGAAAATTAAAATAGAATTATTACCAAGAACATAATGTTAAATCATCCTTATAAACCTAACCTTATCATGAAGAAGTTAACCTTACTAAGTTATGTGTTTTAATGACTGCCTATACTTGCATTGGTGTAAACTATACCAGTGTATGTGACCCGTTAAAAATAGATAGAAATGCACACCCACGTACCCTCTTCTCACCTGGGGGGTCCCTCTTGCCCCTACCCGACGGATGGGGAGAACTCTGAGAGTGACCGGAGATTTATATATATATATATATATATATATATATATATATATATATATATATATATATATATGTATATATATATACACACACGCACACACACATATATATATATATATATATATATATATATATATATATATATATATGTATATATATATACACACACGCACACACACACATATATATATATATATATATATATATATATATATATATATATATATATTCAGGCACTTGCTTTTTGTTATATAGAGAAGATTACCACAGAAAAGTAGGCTATGCGGGCTCAACATCTTTAAAGAGCAATGGTTAAGCTGTATTGATTAATTTTTCATCAAACTATTCATATATACAGGCTATATATACATTATATATATATATATATATATATATATTTATATATATATATATATGTGTGTGTGTGTGTGTGTGCGTATGCATGTATGAAAGATCCACGTTGTATAGTAGTTAACACTAGTTTTACCGTATTGAGGGCCGGGATTTGATCTCTGAAGTAGAGGACCACGAGATTTAGGCATACCCCGTAAAATCTCCACTGTGCCTTCGTTGACTCGTGTATTTATAGTTCAGAATGGAAAAATGGTAAAGAGAGAGGCGAGAGAAGACAGGATAGAAAGACAAAGAAGGGAAAAGACGTTGACTTTAGCATTGAATTTTTCAAGGGTAAAAAATCCTCTTGTAGATTTCCCTGAAAAGTTAGTCGCAACAACTGGAGCTCTCCTGAGTATTCTCGTTTCCTTGAAGATTTTCTGTCCAATCATTTCGACTTGATCTGGAGAAAGAACAACAGAAATCTAGACTGGAATTTTCTTTCTTAGTTGAAAGAGATTCCAAAAGATGAAGATGAAGATGAAGCTAAAGATGAAGATGAAGATGTAGTTAATGATGATGAAGATGAAGTAGATGATGATAATGATGAAGATGGGAAAGATGAGGAAAAAGATAAAAATGAAGATGAAGATGAAGATGAAAATCAAGATGAAGATAAAGATGATGATGATGATGAAAGTAGATTTTTTTTTTGGAAGAAGATGATCATATATCATTATTATGCAAAAAAATATCTTTTACGTTTAACTGCATAACATTACACGCTTTATGCATCTGTGTAATCATATGCTATTGGATGTTTATTCTATCGTTATTTAGAAGGAAATTAAATCGGAAGCGTTTCATTGAATAATATATTTATTGATCTCATTTTGTTTATTTTTACCTTAAGGGCTGCTTTCCTGGTCTTATCTCACAGGGATACCCGATGCCCAACAAGACCCACAAGATCAGTTTATTAGATACACTTTTAGGCCTTTCGTGTATCACACAGCGTATTGCGTGTTTATTGTGAATTCCACATCATCTTAGCATGATTTTATTTTCAACCAAACGATTACACGCAGGCTGTTAGGTTAACACTGTAGTTTTTCTCTTTTGTATTATACGTAACTAACTCAATAAACACAATCAGTGCACATGTAGGGTATTATGTATTTGTTTGTTTAAATTCATATCAATGTTTACGAGTGATTGTTATATGTCTAAATATCTACGAAAACTGTATCCCAAGAGATGTAATAAGTACGTAAATTGAATTAGCCATAGTTGATAGGAGTGAATCACTTTGATTGTATGAATACAGACACTGTCTACCAGTTTTCCTTTCAGATACTTTCCATGTATCATGAGTTGGACCATGAAGAAAGTCTAATGAAAGCCGAGCGGAATTTGAAATAGAATATATATCCTGTTTCCTTTACTGGAGATTTAAGTCACTTGAATATAAGATGGAAGAACAGAACAAGAAAGGGTAATGTTATAAATTGAGAGGTAAGACGATTAGTAATTACAATTCAAAGGTCAGGAGAATTATTTTACTAAAATAGAGACAAAATCATCTTTTCCTCAAAGCGTCGTAGCTAATTGAACTCGTTTAGTTAATTCCACCAAAACTTTGGACTTGTAAATTTAAAATGTTCATTCACTCTCTCTCTCTCTCTCTCTCTCTCTCTCTCTCTCTCTCTCTCTCTCTCTCTCTCTCTCTCTCTCTCTCTAATATATAAATATTAATTGTACAGTATTTATCTCTCTTACTATAGTCATAATTCTACAAAAATAATAGATATTTTATCACATCAGTAGCTTTGAATTATGTACAATATTTTCGGAGACTATGGTATTTTTATATATAGTCCTAGAATGAGAAAATTATGCATAATTTTCAAACTGAATTTTGTATAATAACACTGTAAGAATGAGATAAAGTATCTCTCTCTCTCTCTCTCTCTCTCTCTCTCTCTCTCTCTCTCTCTCTCTCTCTCTCTCTCTCTGGAAAATATTAAGAAAGTACCTTTTTACACACCCTAGTTTTTTCGAATGCCTTGATGATTATTTTCAAGGCTGATAATTTTGCTTTCAATTTGCAACGTGAAGGATAATCCCTTAAAATTTTATTCCCTCTTGTAGGATGTACCCTGGCCATCTTTTTTTATATATATAAATTTATCTGAATTTCTGGGTTCTTAATTAATTTTATCTGACAATAATTCCTTCCACAATTCTCCAGTTCCTCTGCGGTCTTCATAGACCATTTTTTTTTTTTTTTTTTTTTTTTTTTTTTTTTTTTTTAGGCATAGAATTTTCACTGATGGAATCAATGCCTGTGTATTAACAATGATAATTCAAAGGAAAAATAATCCGCATGTGTATATCATATATATATACTGTATATATATATATATATATATATATATATATATATATATATATATATATATATATATATGTATATATATATATATATATATATATATATATATATATATATATATATATATATATATATATATATATACAGTACTAGTATTCCAATAACAAACGTGCTCTCTGGTTTTTGCTTATTCCAACAACAACAACAACAACAACAACAACAGCAACAACAATAACAATAATAATGATATTATTATTATTATTATTATTATTATTATTATTATTATTATTATTAATATTATTATTATTATTATTATTAGTAGTAGTAGTAGTAGTAATAATAATAATAATAATAATAATTATAATGATAATAATAATTCAGTTTCGCAAAAGTCGTTAGATTGACACAGATTTGTCTACTATCTACACATATTCAAGCCATCACAAACCAATAGTGTATAGATATAGCTCATGAAGTTTTTATAGTAGTCGGAGAGAGAGAGAGAGAGAGAGAGAGAGAGAGAGAGAGAGAGAGAGAGAGAGAGAGAGAGGTGGGGGTGAAAGGATAATTTCAAGAAAGTATATTTTTATACCAAAGGATCATAATGGCATAATTTTTCTAATTATAATATTCTTTTTATATTTTCTTTAGTGTTGCTGGAGAGATAATATAATTGTTAATTGGTCTTTATTGGTTTTTATAACTACGAAAATATTAACAATTAATAGTCAATGAAGAAGTTATGAAACAGTTCATAGTCAATGACGGAGTTATGAAACAGTTAATAGTCAATGAGGAAGTTATGAAACAGTTCATAGTCAATGAATAGGTTTTGAAACATTTCATAGTCAATGAAGAAGTTATGAAACATTTCATAGTCAATGAAGAAGTTATGAAACAGTTCATAGTTAATGACAAAGTTATGAAACAGTTCATAGTCAATGAATAGGTTTTGAAACATTTCATAGTCAATGAAGAAGTTATGAAACAGTTCATAGTCAATGACGAAGTTATGAAACAGTTCATAGTCAATGAGGAAGTTACAAAACAGTTCGTAGTCAATGCAGAATTTATGAAATAGTTCATAGTCAATGACGAAGTTATGAAACAGTTTATAGTCAATGACGAAGTTATAAAACATTTCATAGTCAATGACGAAGTTATAAAACATTTCATAGTCAATGACGAA
>NC_090748.1:9719966-9734966 GCF_036898095.1 Palaemon carinicauda
TTATAACATGGAGAGGTGCACAGATACTGATTCACTCCAGCGCTGATTTCCACATATGTGCAAACTAAATCGCTCTAATTGGCTGAATATGTAACTGATGAGTGCTTCTACTGGCTGAAAATCTCTGGCATGATGTTAGTCACACAGGTTGTGTTCAATAGACTTGTAAAAAATAAGAAAATGAAATCCTGAACGTGCTACTTACCCGTTAAAAGGTTATTAGTGTAGTTGTTGTTGTTTGTGTTGTTGTTGTTGGTTTTTGTATATAATAGATCCTTTTTAATTCATATACCAATTATTCCATTTACGGGCTTCCAGTTTTGTGCTGACTGGTATATTTTACTAGTGACCATAATATGTACTATACTCTGGTGTTAAATTTTGGACTTAGTGTTAACTTATTGGCATTTTAATTACATTGTTGTCCTTTTTTTTTTTGTATATAAATATTTGTGTAAATGAGATTGCATCAAAATACATATGAGCATAACTTTTTTTACTGAAACAGTCCTTCCCAAAAATTACATCACTATATTTAACTAAAAATATCAATTAAAGTTAATTAATACCTTCCCTATGATGCAGCTAACACCACCACAGATATATGCAACAGTTATAGGTAACATTTCTGAATTTTTGTTTATGGATTTTCAAATTCAAAAGGATTTGAAATAGAGGACAGAAAGAGCAAACGGGTGTCTGTGCAAAGCGGTTATCGCGGATGCATGGAACTCAGATAAAAGGGACAATCGAAATACAAAATATATTTAGCAACGGGTGACCCAAGCAACATATTCACTTATACTTTGCAATTTAGAAATCTAGAAATAAATACAAATTCAACGGTTAGGTGTTTTTCGTGCAATATCGATGCTAATAGAGGTTAAACAAATTTATACATCATCCCTTTTGGCATTGGTTGCGAATAACAGAAAATTTACAATAAGTGTAAGTTTTTCGATTACTTTGTCCACGGGAGAGCGCGTAATCATTCGTGTTGAAAAATGATACATTTCAGCAGAATGGGAAAGCAATGCTCAGGTAGAGTGCAATAATTACTGTGGATTATATTCCGATAATTGTATTCAGGGTTGTTGTGGCCGATGTGGTAACGCCCCTGACTGGTGAACGCCCGACTGGGGTTCGGTCCCGCTCAAACTCGTTAATTTCTTTGGTCGCTGTATCCTCAGGATCCTTGTGAGCTAAGGATGGGATGGTTTGGGGAAGCCTATAAGTCTATCTTCTGAGTCATCAGCAGCCATTGCCTGGCGCTCCTTGATCCTAGCTTTGGTGGAGAGGGGGCTTGGGCGCCGATCATATGTACTGTATATATGGTCAGCCTCTAGGGCACTGTCTTGCTTGATAGGGCAATGTTACTGTCCCTTGCCTCTGCCATTCATGAGCGGCCTTTAAATAATTCATAAAAGTTTAGGATTATTCATAAAACTATAAATCAATATAAAATTCATAGATGCATGTCAAACACGACCTTTGTATTTGAATACTACTTATCATAGCTTTAGAAATATACGATCAAAACATATCAAAAGATATATTAGAAAATATACTCCAAGTTTAATCTTTGGTTCTGGATATGTGGATTTTGAAGCTTTATTCTTTTCAAACTGTTCAGGCAGGAACTAATTCAAAGTTGGTTTATTTGTCTTTGGGTAGTTCAACTTACCGAAATTTAACTTACACTTGTTTTATTACTACTGAAACATTCAGATTACATTCACAAAAAGCGTATAATAGTTACAATGAATTTCTTCGAACTAAATTGAGGTAATGGAAACCGATAAGTAAACTATTTAGAATATATTCCATAAAAGATATCCCATAACCAGAATTTTTTCAGAAAAACTCCATTTACTATTTTTTCATATTGGAATCTGCACAAATGACAAACACGATCTCTTTTGTTTTGTTTTTTAAATTCACTTAAACCTGAAAATTGATGCATTTTATCTATTATTAAATCTTTTTATTAAAACCAATTACTTTGAACGATTTCAGTAGGGTCTTTCACTGATATTTCAAAGGATAGTTAAAAAATCAGGCTAGTTTTATTGATTTGAGTATTATTTATCTAAATTTCATAGGAAGGTGTTTTTATTTCACACGTTTTAATGTATTGAAGATGATAGTATATGTAAACATAAAACCTCATATTTTCTTTTAATGAATAAAAATCCTTCTCGTATCATCTTTAATTTATATAACGGAGGGAGAGAAAAATTGTATTTTTTTTTCGTAGAATGAGGTTAAACCTTATCCTTGCTTGTAAAGAGAGAGAGAGAGAGAGAGAGAGAGAGAGAGAGAGAGAGGGAGAGAGAGAGAGAGAGAGAGAGATTATACTTTTTGTACAATAAAGAAACATCTTATTCTTGCTTTTCAAGAAATTGAGGAGAGAGAGAGAGAGAGAGAGAGAGAGAGAGAGAGAGAGAGAGAGAGAGGTGGTAAATGATACGTTTTGTATAGCAAAGAAACGGTGAGAGAGAGAGAGAGAGAGAGAGAGAGAGAGAGAGAGAGAGAGAGAGGGTGGTAAATGATACGTTTTGTATAGTAAAGAAACAGGAGAGAGAGAGAGAGAGAGAGAGAGAGAGAGAGAGAGAGAGAGAGAGAGAGAGATTATACTTTTTGTACAATAAAGAAACATCTTATTCCTGCTTGTCAAGAAGCATAGAGAGAGAGAGAGAGAGAGAGAGAGAGAGAGAGAGAGAGAGAGAGAGAGAGAGGTGGGTCCGGGGAATCCATTTAAACAAGTGACTGGTTTAGTCAAAATATTATGTTGAAGTGAAGGACGGCTTCATGTAAGCATCTTTTCCCATCATCCATAATTCGGTAGTGATTTCAGTTAGCCACATTTCTAAATTTTATTCACTTTATAACTCTAAGTTCCCAGTATTAAGAGAAACAAAAATAATGATACAACATCAGGAAAAATAAAAATTCCTAATATTAAGAGAAAAACCAATGAGAAATATACATAAACACTAGTAATTTGGTAGTAAGAGAAAAATCAAAGAGACATATATATAAAAAACCACTTTTTAGCATTTAGGGAAAAAGCAATGTGACATTTACATAAAAGAACAAGTTGTTGGTATTAAGAGAAAAATCAATGAGATATTTGAAGAGCCAGATCTTAGCATGAAGAAAAAATCAATGAGACATAAAAAGCAAATATTAGCATCAAGAGAAAATAAAATGAGACATATACATAAAGAAAAAACAAGTTCTTAGTATTAAGAGAAAAATCGTTGAGACATCTACAAAAAAACAAGTTCTCTAACATTAAGAAAAAAAGTAACGATACATCTACATAAAACAACCTACATTCGAACTTTTTTCCACAATTAATTACCATTTTTAGAAAACTCCATAAGTCAATTACCGCGCAGAATACTTGTTTTTCATGTAATTGACTGCATCGCAGTAATTGGAAAGCTATCTAAACCATTTTGGTAAATAATTACCCCCTTCAATACACAGATAAACATACCGCCACTTTCTCCACAAGAGTAGCGGACGTACTTCTAACAGTCTAACTTTTGTTTATGGCTAACTTGTCAAATAAATGTTCCTCTCTGTTCTTTATTGTTCACTATTAGATTAATGTGCACGCTTCAATTAGTAGTCCACTGGACTACAAACCCAGTGGGTAGCGGGTACCCGAGGGAAAATAGGCACCATTTCTTGTGTTCTTCATGGAGTGTTCCCCCAACACCATTTTCAACTATTTATATCCAATGTTTACAGAGCCACCACATCACGGTACAACCTTTATGACTGGTCGTGTTTTGCCCCTGCTTATCACACTTACGGAAGTCGAAAGAACCAATACTGTAGTTTTCATTTCGTTCAGTCAGGGTTTTGTTTTTTATTTATAACATAAAAATTTAGTAACTAATTCTTTTCTTCATTTGGCTTTTCTGAACATATCATGTCATGTTTTGTGGATAGGTATCGTAAAGGTTTGAGTTTTTTTCAGTTTTTCATTTCAAAAATATTATTCATAGTTCTTTTATAAATAATATGAGGAACATTACAATAAATAGATGTGGTTCTTTAATTATGGCAAGATTAAAATTTTTTGTATGACGAACATATTACACATTCAGGTTTTTTGTATAGATTTACTGTTAAATTATCTTGATATAATCAAGAATTGTGTATATATATATATATATATATATATATATATATATATTATATATATATATATATATATATATATATATCTTGCCTTCTGCATCATAAAGCTCAATACTACACAGTATTCTATAAGTTTTGTTCCAGCTATGCCCAGATTATGGAATAATTTTCTTATTCAGGCAGATGGAAATATGGAACTTCAGAAGTACAAACTTGTAGCAAATGGTTTTATATTGATCAGGTTGACATAGGCCTAAGTCTTCCTAACTTATAAATGACATAATCTATTATAACGTTATTACTGATCACATATATTTCACATTTTATATTTATTAATTCTCATATCCTGTTTATATTCCCTTATTTGCTTTCCCCACTAGGCTATTTTCCCAATTGGAGCCCCTGGGGTTGTAGCATCCTGGTTTTCCAATTATGGTTGGGTTGTAACCTAGCCAGTAATATATACAGTATATATAAAGTGACCTTTAACCTTTAACATGTGTAATCGAATTGTTCGAGAGATTTCATATAGACTTAAGATGCCCCAGGAATATAAATCAAAGGCTGTATTGGTAATTTAAGATTTCTGAAAAAACATATAGCTAGTAGGGTAACAAATATGGTTTTTAATATATCTTTTGCAATGGCTTACATGAGTGAATATTTATGTATATTGTAGATATAAATGTATTTGTATATTTTCTTCTTTTTTCACATCCATTCAAATATAAATATGTACAGTGTATATATATTGATCTATATACTTTTAAACACGCAGGCACATACACACACACACTATATGTGTGTATATATATATATGTATATATATATATAATATATATATATATATATATATATATATATATATATATATATATATGCATATGTATATATGTATATATAAATATATACTGTGTTTGTATATGTGTATTTGTGTAAATAATATCTATGTTGATACACTTTCATTGCTTGGTACAAATTGCATAATTTCACGCAAGATTTTATTCGTGTATATATATATATATATATATATATATATATATATATATATATATATATATATATATATATATATATATATACATATAGATAGGTGCGTGTTTGTATAAATGCATTAAATATCGCTTAATCGTTAATCATTATCTAGTTTTCTTCATATAACAACCAAATACCCACACATCCAACTCAATCATGACTATGAGGATAAAAGGCCTTAACAGCATTATTTATATGACGTTTTATCATTAGCAAACACAATAAATAATGGTAGAGATAAACGTTGACAGTATAAATAAAATCTGGCGAGAGATAATAGGAAATTTTATAGCGCTGGGAGTTCTCCGTTAACAAAATATCTTCAAGTAATAATTAAGATGAAAGGAAATTTATTAATTCTTTGCGTCGCAAATTGTGATTAAGTCTTGAGACGTTTTACAAAAGATGTTGATGATATACTTAGATTGTCTTTAAAAATAATGTTTATTTCTGATTAAAAGACATTGTTACCAGATGAAAATAATGTTTACCCAATAAGAGACAAGAATTGAGAAATGTATTAACAGGTAATGGGGAAAAAACTTAAGAGATTGAAAATCTTATTTTAAAACGAGTTGTTGTTGGCAGAGAGATTAAGAAAACTATCCTTAAGAAAAGAGCTAAAAATGTCTCATTTTTATACTATAATAATCTCCCCATCTCTCTCTCTCTTCCTCTCTCTTACGTCTGTGTTTATCTTCAATTATTAGAATGTCGAGACGAAGGTGCTAAAGCATCCATGATTAGATCATTGCAGATCCCATGTTGTAAACCTTTGATTACCTGGATAAACAGGTAGTAAAAAGAGGGACGTGTTGCTGGTCAAGAGAAACGTCGTTCGGATGACCATTCAGTTTTTTATCAGTAACTCTCATTAACTGTGTTTTCCAGAATAGAATTTCTATATAGTCATGTTGACACGAGAATATTCACAGATGGTTTCAAATTATTGGAACCTGGATAAATGTCTATTGTAGGCTATTTGATGTTGTTACTGTTCTTAATATATTCTATTTTTCCTTGTTTCCTTTCCTCACTGGGCTATTTTCCCTGTTGGGGCCCCTGGGCTTATAGCATCCTGCTTTTCCAACTAGAGTTGTAGCTTAGCAAGTAATAATAATAGAGTCTTTATATATGCGGCCCCGAGACTATATATACAATAAGCTCTCACTAGACATTCGAAAGACTAAAGATATTAAGGCTTTCAAGAAGAAACTGAAGACTTTCTTGTTCTCTAAGTACTCCAATAGTGTGGATTTGACAATAAGAGAGTAATATGTGGTGTGAAATTTTGAATGACTATGGAGATCCTGTAAAGAGTAAGGTTCTCCTGTTGTATAGGACCAGAAAAGCATCCCTTAAAGTAAGAGTAAGCAGCCTTTGGATTTTAATTTTGCAGATATGGTGTGATATCTTTCAGTGTCAGAGGTTATTCTAGTTTTCTTCAATACAATTGTATGTATCTTAGATATATATCACGGAGAAAAGTTCTTACTTTACTTTACTTTAAATTGGAAATGTAGATCTGTTTTTAGAGGAGTAAACTTGTCTTTTTTTTTCTCTGTTACTGCTTTTAGAGAATCGGGTTTAAGGTAAGCAAAATCCAAATGGCCATTTCAGTATAGTACAGAAATATAAGAAATAATCTCTCCTATATTATAAAGAGCAATTGTTTGGGTATATATATCTATATCTATTTATCTACCTATCTATCTATCTATCTATCTATCTATCTATCTATATATATATATATATATATATATATATATATATATATATATATATATAAATACACTTCTTTCCTGTCACACTAAGTGGTATTACCAAACGTATGATTACTCAGTCTCTTCTCGTCCCTCGTGTAGGAGGGGGGACCCCGAAATGTACACCCGGAAACCACACTCCCACAAATTGCGGGACCAATGGTTTGTAGTTAAGGAAGGGGGAGGGGTTGGGCAGGATTGAATCTGTGTGTGTGCATATCTAAATAGATATTTAGCCATCATTATCTATGGGTTGTGTACATTATATTATAAATAATGACCAATGACTACTAGAGTCTGCATAAAAAATGAAAGAAAATGTTAAATGCTGATATTTCAATCCTGATAAATGTAACTAAAACAAAAAGAATAGAAATAAAAACATAAGATTATGAACCTGAAGTGAAGGAATATGAGATTTAGGGCACATACTCCAATCACAGTAAAACAGGGAATGAACATTTATGACACTTACCATAGATCTGAAGAAAGGGACACTTTTTAATATAAACTGAATGAGAGAAAAACTAATTAAAAATAAGATGCCCATAAAAAAAGCTGAGAACATAGTGATGCCCTTTCTCAGTTTTAGAACCGATAAAATGAAGGGAATCTTCTAGAGAGTGCCTTACGTAATCTAATGTCAATTAGTGTAATTAAGTGTGACTTACTACGCGTTTACTGTGAAGAAGTATGGGAGATTATATAACTGACAAAAGAGTATTTTTTTACATTCTGTATTACCCATTTCTCAGAGACCTCCTTCTCTCTTTATTTATGGCAATGTGATCTATCTGATTTTTGTAAATGCCACATGGTGAAGTCCATGTATACTTTTGGATGTTCTTGTATTGAAAAAAGTGTACCTCTAATGACAAGAGTGTTTGCTGAGCAGTTTATATAGGAAATATTTATTTTAATGTTACTTTTCTGAAAAATATTTCATTTTTCCTTGTTTTCTTTCCTCATTGGGCTATTTTCCATGTTGGGGCCCCGTGGACTTGTAGCATCCTGCTTTTCCAACTAGGGTTGTAGCTTAGCAAATAATAATAATAATAATAATAATAATAATAATAATAATAATATACGACAAAATATAAATAAATATCTGATGTTACCAAAAAGTAAAATTTAAGCTATCTAGTATTAAGCTCACGTATGATGCATATGTAAATTACATTCAATAGTAAATCTTATGCATTATTTTACTTGGACCAAAATGCATATATTTAGAAAACCACACACGTAGGAAATGACTGGATAGAGCTGATTGCAAGCGTATAGCAATTATATTGTTTGAATCACTATTTTATCTTAATTTACTAAAGTTTGTGTGTGGTCACTGACCATTCTACAGTTTAAAGATTTGAAGATCACTAATGGAAGGTTTCTGTCTATTTGATTTGAATTTACTAAAGTAAGTTTGTGGTCACTGGCCATTCTACAGTTTAAAGATTTGAGGGTCTATAATTAGAATCTGATGCAATGGACAGGTCAATGCATAAAGGTCGAAGATAAAAATAGATTTGATTAGCTGACAGTGTTTTTCGTGACCCTTCCACAAATTAATAATAGATTAGTGTGTGCTAATGACAATCTACCACAGCCTGGATTAAAAACCCTGACCTACCATGCAAGGGACAATAAGCTTCAGACAGATAAACAAACAAATAGTAAAATGCTATAATGATGTCACTGAAAATATCATAGTGTAGAAGGAAAAACTGTTCGGATGGTCAAAACAATACCATTACCCCCAAGAAACCCACAAATATAGTAAGCAAAAAATAAACATCTTGATAAATTATGTCTCTATACAATTCATAACTTCAGCCATCTAGATAAAATATCTTTCGCGAACAGGTAAAACGTCAAAGAATCCATTATAATCTTGAAAGAGATTGATATCAGACTCTCTCTCCACCGAAGACAATGAAGTAAGGCGCACTATCACAAGAGCGCTTCACTCCCCGATAACCTTTTGCAGCCCATCTCATCACCTGATCTATTTACTCTTCCCCCAAGAACAAACTTCATATGCCACACACTCGCATTCAACTTCGCAGGTACTTCTGAGTAAAGCCTTTCATAGGGAAATGAGAAAATCCGATCCGAAAAGTCAGCCTCGTCTTGTTACTATGCCTTTGGCAGCTCTGTTTGCTCCCAGTCACTGGTAAGTCCCAGCTCGGCCATTGTGATCTTTGAATACCTCCTCCTCCTCCTCCTCCTTCTTCTGCAGGGTCATTTTCAACCACTTGGTACCTCACACATATCTTGAGAGTTATTATACAAAAGGTGTGGAACATCTTGTACGTGAAACACACACTCTCTCTCTCTCTCTCTCTCTCTCTCTCTCTCTCTCTCTCTCTCTCTCTCTCTCTCTCTCAACTTAGGTTCTTCTTATCGGCAAATAATCTCTCTCTCTCTCTCTCTCTCTCTCTCTCTCTCTCTCTCTCTCTCTCTCTCTCGACCTAGGTTCATCTTTTCGGCAAAAAGTTATTAAGCATTACTGGTTTGCAAAATATTTTCTTATACTTGATTAATTCCATTTGATTTTTTTTTTCTTTTTCAACTTCACAGACCTTGGAAGAAAGCCAATTTCGCCTCATGTGCATCAGATCGGACAAGTTTTCTGAAGCGTCTTTGTTGTTTCGTGTTTTCTTGACCTTTAGGCCCAATAAGGGCAGCTTTGGGGGCCTTTTTGAAAAGAACACAAGCGAAACGGGGGAGGGGGGAAATGGTAGCATCAAGCCCAAGAGAATAATAAGAAATAAAGGTTATGCACATCGGGGTACGAACGCAGCGGATATCTTCATCATACACATGTTTTATTTAAGCTCGGGTTTCTGCCATGATTGTGCGATATCTCGTTACAGTAATTAGAGGTTCATTAAAGGGAAGCCGTTCATACGATTCAGTTGAGGTTCAACTAGGCGTTGGTTCAAACCCTTTATTGTTATTCGCGAGGAACGTGATACCTCTTGTAAGGATGAAATAGCACTGCGCTGTTGCTCATAGTCTTGTTTAGAATAATTGATAGGGACAAAAACCATGATTCGTTGCATGAGTGAAATATGACAGGCTGACTTGAAGTTCCTTTAAGGACGAAATCTTTTTTTTTTTTTTTTTTTTTTTTTTTTTTCTTTTTTTTTTTTTTTTTTTTTTTTAGAAATATAGGATCTTGAGGAATATAAATAAGATATTTCCTTTTTTTAGGATAATTGATGGTAACAAAAACTAAGATCAGGACGATGTTGCGTTTAAAGAAGATATACTGTTTTCAATGGTTTAGAAAGTGTATGATAAAATATTAAAAGATCTTGGGGAATATGAAAAAATAACCAGATATTTCCTTTTTTTATATAATAATTGATGATAACAAAAACCAAGATCACGATTTGTTGCATGAATAAAATATGAGAGACTGATAATGTTGCGTTTAATGAAGAAATACTGTTTTTACTTGTTTAGAAGTTGTATGATAAAATATAAAAAGATCTTGAGGTATATAAATGAGTAGCCAGATATTTCCTTTTTTAGAATAATTGATTAAATCAAAACAAAAAATCATGATTTATTGTGGTGTTGCATTTAAGGAAGAAATACTTTTTTTAGGTGTGTGATTGAATATAAGAATATCGTGAGGAATATAAATAAATAACAAGATATTTCCATTATTATAATAATTGATGGTAACAAAAAGCAAGATCGCGATTTGTTACATGAGTGAAATATGATAATGTTACGCGTATACTTTTTTTTTATTTATTTCTTTTTTCTTTTTTTTCTTTTTTTTTAGGAAAAGGCGTTGAATAGAATTTAAAAAGATCTGAAAATGGAATATGAGTAGATTATCAGATACTTCGTGTATGGATGTAATACTGTTAAAAATAGTGGAACAATCTTCCTTATCAAATTCAAACTTGGTATAAATGCTTTTGTTTGCGAAGCGGGTTAACGTAGAACTCATTTCGTAATAATTTTTGGTTTTCATTTTGATAATATATATTAATATTCATTCTGCAAAACGCTCTTCCTAAATTAATTCATTCGCAAATGATAAAGCCCCATTACAGAACTTACCTATCAATTGTCTATTTGTTCTTACTTTTAAAATAATTGACATTAATATATTTTCCCTCCAAGCCTAAACTTATCTAGTTTATATCTTGAAAGATCTCAAATAATTTGAATGATAAATTTCCTTCTCTTTTGAGTATCAATTTTTTTTTTTTTTTTTTTTTTTTTTTTTTTTTTTTTTTTTTGTGAGGAAGTAATATGATACAAATTCCCAATAGGATTCTCATTGAAAAAAAAAATATATGAAAAATGTCCATCATAAAGCGATTTACAACCTAAATTAAAGAAATTTATGAAAAGAGAGGAAAGAAGAAATTAAATAAATCGAATGACTGAAGATTCTATTAATGCAATAAACAGAGTAAAGGAAAAAATATGAATAAGTTATCAGTGACCAAAAATAAACGAAAAATGCCCAACATAAAGCGATTTACAATCTATATTGCAGAAATTTATGAAAAGACAGGACAGAAGAAATTAAATGAATCAGATAAATTAAGATTCTATTAATGCAACAAACAAGGATAAGAATATAAATAACTTATCAGTCATTCATCTAAGATCGATGCTATATCAAGACTAAAGAAGATTGTTGATACTACTAGTGTTGTGGCATCAGCCGATTTAATTTTTACAATCCTTTATGATTGGGGTTATATCTAATGTTTATTTAATTATCATTATATATATATATATATATATATATATATATATATATATATATATGTATGTATATATATAATGTATATATATTTCTTATATCCCCTACATAATAAAGAGCAAGTGTCTGGTTATATATATACAGTATATATATATATATATATATATATATATATATATATATATATATATAAATATATATATATATATATATATATATATATGTATGTATATATATATATATATATATATATATATATATATATACAGTATATATATATACATATATATATACATATATATATACATATATATATATATATATATATATATATATATATATATATACTTTATATATATATATATATATATATACATATATATATATATATATATATATATATATATATATATATATATACAGTATATATATATATATATATATATATATATATATATATATATATCTACATATACATATATATATATATATATATATATATATATATATATATATATATATATACAAAGCATCCTATTCTTAATCATATAGAGATGTACGTATGTATATATATGTGTGTGAATTGTACGTGTATGACAAAGCATGATTATGTGTTTATATCTCTTAAGCTTTCTTTTACCTGGACATGCAATAAACCTCGTCAATAGAGAGGAGCAATTAACACTTACTTTATCGAGCCACGGCTAATTATAATGAGTCTTTTTTAATTACTGTTCGCAGTTACAATTTCATGATTTTTTTTTCCAAGGAATTAAACCTTGACAAGTCTTTAAATTGCTTAGATACAAATCCCTTGTCTTACTTTTTCGCTCTTAACTCATTATTTTTTTCCTAATTCTTTTTTTTTTAGTGTTAGATTGGTCGGTGTGCACTGCCAAGGAGAAAAATGTAGTGAAATAGTTTTATCCATCTATTTATTTACTTAACTGTATATTTTTTATCGTGTGTGTATATTCATTCATTGCTGATATGGTTTTCTTCGTATTTGTTAGTTTTATAAGTTTCATTGATATAATTTTCACAGGGTCAATTAATGACTATTTTAGTATTGGCCCAACTTAAATTATTCTGTGAAACATTAAGTAATTTCTGTTAATACAAAGACTATTACTGTACTATCAAAGTTATTATTTTCACTATTCATAAAATTGGGTTTATTATAATTATCATTAATTCTATTTCTGTGACCACTAATATTATCTTTTATTTTATTTACATTATCATTTTCAATACGTTGTTATTACTAGGACTATTACTATCAAAGTTATTATTATTACTATTTATATAAATAGATAATTGTGATTATTATTACTTCTATTTCTACGACCATTGTTATCATTTTTTATTATCATTTCTTTTATTTACATTATCATTTTCAATACTTTGTTATTACTAAGACTATTACTATCAATGTTATTATTGTTCCTATCTATATTATTATGTGATTATTATTACTTTTACTTCTATAACCATTATTATAATTTTTTTTTTATTATTATTTACATCATAATTTTCATCAACTTTGACAAATGAACAATATCAGAGATAACTTTACCATCAAAACAATAGAACAGCATAAAGTGGAAACTAAGCAGAAGAGAGGTAGTCCACCACACAAAATGCAAAGAAATGTCGTCAGCAAGTATTAGTAAACAAAAGCAGCTGAGGGATTTTGTGTCAAGAATAATACTAGGAAATCCTTAGGAAACAATCGAAGTATTGCCATTTGAAATGAAGAGAGGACAGTATTCAGCTATGAAGTTTATTCTGTCTTGGATCGTTAATTTTATTGCTTGTATTTTTTTGAAGTGAATATGATTCCTTTGAGTATCGTAAAATACAATGAAAAGCGGCAAATAAAATAGAAGAAATTTGTCCTCATTTCTAGAAAATGCGAAAGTAGCATTGCAAGGAAACTGATGAAATATAATAAATTTCATCTACAAGAATCCCTCGATTCAAGAAGAAGAAGAAGAAGAAGAAGAAGAAGAGAGAGAGAGAGAGAGAGAGAGAGAGAGAGAGAGAGACCTCCTACGCAAGAACGATTGTTGACAACATTAAGAAGGTTTCAATTCTTCACAACTCCCAGGAGGCGCCAAACAACTGGTTTATCACAGAAAAATCAAACAAACTTTTTTTTCTTATTGTTCGAAGCTTGGTGGGAGGGGTAAGGGGGGTGGTGGATTAGTGGACCAGGTGAAGGCACATAGACAGAGATAGCTCAAGGAGAGAGAGAGAGAGAGAGAGAGAGAGAGAGAGAGAGAGAGAGAGAGTGTGTGTGCTTGGTAGAAGTCAGGGAAACCGAAGCCACTTAACAGCGTCAGGTATCAGTACAAATCCAAGTAACCTCAAGAAAAATAGACACCCGTCAGAATGAGTTGCCTTCCCTCTCTCTCTCTCTCTCTCTCTCTCTCTCTCTCTCTCTCTCGCCTGTGCTCCGAGTCCATATTTTACAAGACTGTTTTTGTATTTGCTCTCTGCTCATAAACAAACAGGCTCTTTTATTAAATGGCGGCAAATTTTGAAGGCCGGGTCAGGTGCAGACAAGAATGTTTGGTGCTTTGTGGTCGCTACCTTGTCACACAGGGTCCCATTTCTCTTTTTTTTGGTTTCTCTCTCTCTCTCTCTCTCTCTCTCTCTCTCTCTCTCTCTCTCTCTCTCTTATGTCACAGGTGTCACCGAAGGCTCTCAGCTACTGCTGAAGTCCGCTATGCAGAGAATTTAGCTCGTTTACTACCGGGGCATTTTTTGTCTCTCATTTTCTTCCTCGATTTCTCATCAGTTCACCTTTTTCTCATTATTCCTTTGACTTGCTTTTATCTTTCCATGTTATTCGAGAGGGTGTCAGGGCTAATTGTCACCTTTTATCTTCTCTAATAAAGGGGACAGGACAATGTATTAATTATACTCACTTGTCGCTAACACTGTCAGAGTTATTTACTTTCATTTTTAAATAAATTCATAATTACTGTTAATCTAGAGAAAGGTTTGGAAACGAAGGAAATGTTTAGCATTTGGTGGTGTATAAGTATATAAATTCTAAAAACCTTGAATCTTAAATTCTGTTGAAGGAAAAGTAAGTCAATGTTGATCGATTCTAGTTTTCAGATCTTTGGTGACGTTTCAAAAGGCAATACACCATTGGCTCATTGTTTTCTACTTGTACCATAATTTTGTAAGTAAAGAGTTGTTAGTTTGTTTAATAAGTTACCTTTACTTACGTGTTATTCTTTTCATTTTTATTTTTCTTTATTTATTCGATTAACTGAAAGTTACTTTTAT
>NC_090748.1:9737466-9749966 GCF_036898095.1 Palaemon carinicauda
ATTTTTCGGAGTTTCAGAGTCATTTTTCATCCATATTACTTGGCCCAGAAATAAGAGATTAATTTTCGTCATTTTAGTTGACATAAGACAACCAATCCCTTTTCAGGCGTTTTATAGATTCCATCAATTTTTAAAATTACATACAGGTAGCTATTAATTAATGAATGATGGTGGCCTGTTTAATCTTAAGTTAAACTTTCTACTTGGATGGGTATAAATTCTAAAAAAAACACTTTAATAAACCAAAAAAAGACATGATTAAAACCTAGGTTTTAAAGATTTCGAGTATACTATTTTCAAACGTTTTTCAAAAATTCTTATCAAACAAAACAGTCTTGGCGTTATAGTCTTACATAGCATAAAGATATAAAAAAGTATTATATTTTCTTTTTAAGAATCTCTATCTATTATATGTTTCATCTCAATTCTACTGAAATCTCCCAAATTTAAAGAGACAATGATTTCCAGTTTGTAAATTATCTTTGCACACAGTACCATTTCTTCAGGCTATAGCGGTAATTTGAGAGAATGATATATTTCGTCTAGCAAAGCCCATTAGGAATTTAATAGCTAGGAAAGGAGATTTTGAAGCTATTACTCAAGTTTACTGATTTTTTAGGATATGAAAGTATTTAGCAATAATCTACCATTTTTACAAACGGAAGAGTCGCATGTTTGAATTTAAAGGGTTGTTTTCTAATACATTCTTTTCGTTTCACCATTCCATAGGCCTGATAAAAAGAAATACATATTGAACAGAAGAAAAAATTGGAAGATTTCTTTCTAATGTTCAGGATTCTACCAAAATTCCGAATATTAACACCAAAACGTCTGTTATTAGTGTGTGTACTTTTCTGGCACCATTCAATTGCATCTCTGATCTCTAATACAAAATATTCGAAAATACATTAAAAAAATTTTAATTAAAAAAAAAAAAGGCAGGTATGTAAGGAAGATGCTGTCAGTGAGTAGACTTCTCTGACACCATATGTTTCTATCTCTGAACTTTAATACCCAATATTCGGGGAAAAAGAAAAAAAGAAAAAAACATAATTAAGCTAGTAATGACACAACTGCCAATTTCTATTCTTTCTAGTTGAATCCGCCTTATATAATAAGAGTAAACGTCCCTGCAAAGTAACTACTAAAGCAATGTTTTGAAGTGAAGCGTTGCAGCCGATGCTTTTCAATACGTTGTTCAATTACGGTGCAATGTTACGCCTCACACAACACTCAGGTATCACGGACACGCTTCACAAGGTGCTTGAGAATGTGCAGGAAATTGCTTCATATTTTTTAGTTCTCTTGTTCGAAGACGCAAACAAGAAGTCTACTACTGATTGGACACCGTATCTCTTTTCTTTTTTTCCTTTTTTTTTTTTTGGCTTAGTTTTTTGTTTTTTACCGATATAAATATCAGAACATAAGCTCAGATTTGACTGATAAAATTATTATTATTATTATTATTATTATTATTATTATTATTATTATTATTATTATTATTTTATTATTATTATTATTAATTGCTGAGCTACAACCCTAGTTGGAAAAGCAGAATGCTATAAGCCCAGGGGCTCCAACAGGGATAATAGCCCAGTGAAGAAAGGAAAAAAGGGAAAAATATTTTACAATAAAATAGATATCCCCTATATAAACTAAGAAAACTTTAACAAAACAAGAGGAAGCGAAATAGAATAGTGCGCCAAGTGTACCCTTAAGCAAGAGAACTAAGGAATTTCGCAATTTTTAAGCAATCAATATATTAATAGATTTTTTTTTATAGTTTCGTCGATAAATATTTGTACGCTTAACTTGATAGAAAATAAATAACATGGTAAAATAACTGACTTATTTTTTTTTAAAGATATAAATACCATGATAATACAAGCTCTGATTTGATTGATAAAAGTAAAATTGTATATCCTACTAAAGCGAGGATTTTTCAATTCTTTATCTATACAAAACAGGTATTTATTTTTTTCATAGATTTCTTTATAAATATTTGTACGATTAACTTCACAGCCCATAAATAATATAGAAAAATAACACCAAAATGACATAAATCAAAGTAGACTCAGACGTTAGTTTATTTCATGGATGGATTATTAAAAGAAATGGCCATTCCTTTTATATTCAGAAGAACTATAGGCATGTTCATCTGCTCCTGCACTTTTATTGCGCATTACCTCAAATACTATATGTATATATATATATATATATATATATATATATGCGTGTGTATATATATATATGTATATATATATATATATATATATATATATATATATATATATATATATATATATATATATATATGCGTGTATATATATATATATATATATATATATATATATATATATATATTTATATATATACACTCATATATATAGATATATGTATATATATATATATATATATATATATATATATATATATATATATATATATATATATATATATGCCCTATTGTGTGTTTGTGTGCATGCGTATGTGGAGAGAGAGAGAGAGAGAGAGAGAGAGAGAGAGAGAGAGATCAAATTTGCAAACCAATGATAAAAATCCCTAGAAGAGATAATCACAAATCCACACGCTTCCCCCCCCCCCCCCAAGACAATTGACCCCTCATTTCTCGCGACGGGGAAAAAGCGAAAAATTCCCCCCTAAATAAACGATGGGGATAAACAGTGTTTATGGATGAATGTTTCCCCTGGTTTGTGTTTTGGGGGAAGATGATGAGTTTGTTGTGCGACACAGAAGTTTACTATTTCAACGGCCCCACCGAAAACAAACTGGCCTCTTCTCAAGAGATGCAAGTTGTCACGTGACTTTTACCAGGGAAACAATAATTGATTTGATTATTAGAGCTTATACAAAGACATCTTATTTAGTTAGAATTGCCATTTTGGATTTAGTATTAAAAATGTTATTGACGATTTTAGAGAATCATTCTTAATTTTTTTTTTATCAATTCTGTAATCAAATAAAATGCTAGATGCCTTTTATTACATTCAGGAATTAGCATCATAATTTCTATTTACAATTTCTTAGAGAATTATTATTAATTATCTTTCATTCTAGAATTAGCATTAAAAATGTCTATCGAGGAAATTTTAAAGAAGCATTATTAATCATTTTTTATTCTGGAATGAGCTTTAAAAATATCGAATGGTTATGTTATAAAGAATCCTTATTGATTTTTTTTTTTTATAAATTTCGTGATGAAATAGAGGGCTAGAGGGCTTTTTTTTTTATTTGATAAATCTCATCATGATTTAGTAACTGTATTTTCGAAAATGAAGGCTAGGAATATTCTACAAACATCGATTTTACATTATGTAAACAGATTCAACTATTAAATTGCAAAGTGAACTATATGAGTTCGCCTCTTTGTCTTGCTCTATACATGATAAATCAATTCATAATTTAAAACATTCATCTGCAAAGCAGATTATTATTTAGAAACACTAAACTGAATTTTACGAAACTCTTGACTATTACTCTCAAAAAAAAGAAAAAAAAAACAATAACAACAACAACAACAGCAAATGCAGCCGTTTCTAATCCACTGCAGGGCAAAGGCTTCTGACATGTCCTTGGTCATGTCTGGGGTTTGACCATTTTCATCACCACGCTGGCCACTGCGGATTCGTGATGGTAAGAAACTTTTAATCTGATCACTTACAGCAAACTAACCTAGTATCATCATCATTTCAGCCTTCAAAAGTCCTTTGTTGGATGTAGGCCTTCCCCAGGTTTCTCCACAGACTTCTATCCCAAGCTATTCTGTGCCACTGTTGCTTATGTTGATCTAAGTCATCTCGCCAGCGGGTTTTTTGTCTTCCTCGGTTTCTTGTGTATCCTCGGGGTGTCCAGAAGGTTGTTCGTGATGTCCATCGGTTGTCTGTCATCCTGGCAATGTGCCCTGCCGAGTTCCATTTGAGCTTGCTAATGGTTTCAAGGATATCCATTACGTATGGAAGGATAGAAAAACAGCTAAATGGATACGTCAAAAAAACCTAGTGTAGGTGACCCTAAAACCAGAAGAGATTATTCCAATACCCAATCATAGTAAACAGGTATTTAGTTACAAATAATACCTAAGATAGTGAGCAAAGCATTCCCCATCACAAATCCGATGGTTTTTACAAATTTCAAAAATAGAAGTATTGAGTGTTACTAGAACGATGAAAAGAATTTTGTTTACCTAAGGACACCCCCCCCCCCCACTCAAGAGACATTAGTACACCAAACGTTCAGCTAGGCCTCACAAGGCACTAGAAGCGTTAGAAGATCCAGGCCTACATGGCTGAGGACTATGAAGCGCGAAGTATGAGATAATAAATGAAGTATTGAAGTAAAAGCTCAAGATAGAGACGACTGACGAAATCTAATCGAAGCCCTTTTCGTCAATAGGCGTACAGGAGATAGTGATGAAGACATTGTAATACTCATAAATCTCAAAGAAATATTCTTATCTCGTAAGTTAAGTCACAATTATTAGCTTCTATATGGTGCATCTTTACAATTCATCCCTATTCATCTCAAGATGGCTCCTATGTAGCGACATTCGTTAATGATAAATTATTTTCCTTTTTTTTTATCTATCTCGAACGGAATTCGAACTCCGTAAGAAAGAAAATGACCGAACGAAAAGAGTGACTGTGTGTGTGTTTGTGTGTATACATTCTTAAGGGCGCCACCCTGCACCAACAGAATGTCATCTCCCTTTTTTTATTTATTTGTGAAGGGAACCCCGTTTATTTTTAAATCTCATCCTTCTTGGCGTATGCCGGACGGTTCAGATGTTTTCTGTGTCATTTTGATTAAACTTATTGAGATTTTATCAGTTTATTGCATTTTCTTTATTCTTATATGCTAGGGTAAATGTACCATGAGTGGATTTACATTGACTTGAGGCTTTTGACGCTTAGTGCGTATATTTGGGGTATGCAGGTTAATTTCTTCAAGTTAATTGATGGTTTAGACTTTAGATCTCTCTCTCTCTCTCTCTCTCTCTCTCTCTCTCTCTCTCTCTCTCTCTGTATATATATATATATATATATATATATATATATATATATATATATATATATATGGATATATATATAATATAAATACACACAAACACACACACACACACACACACATATATATATATATATATATATATATATATATATATATATATATATATATGTGTGTGTGTGTGTGTGTGTGTGTATGTGTGTTTTGAAAATATTCTCCATCTGTTTTATAGACTCTCTCTCTCTCTCTCTCTCTCTCTCTCTCTCTCTCTCTCTCTCTCTCTCTCTCTCTCTCTCTCTCCCTCTTTCTCTCTCTCTTCTCGGACAAGAAAGGATAAATGCGCTAAACCCCTATAACCCAATATATACCATGTTGACCTAAGCATCGACATAGATACTTCGTTGTTAGTTGACTCTTGTGGCCCCAGATAAGGTAGAGACAGGAAGAGAGTAGAAATGCAGACTTGCATTTCATTGTTCCATCAAAAATGTATCACATGTAAAAGAATATGTCCTCGGCAAAGTCATTCTCTTCTTCGTCTGATCAAACCTCTAGCAAGTTAATATCTTTGAAGATCGCTCATGAGTAGCCCAAGCAAGTCACAGGACAATTAGCTAGCCACCGACCATATATAGAGTATATGCTAGTGTACCGTAGCTATGAAAAATAACGGCTAAATATTTAGATAGTTATGCACGCACACGTACACGCACACACGCACACACAGATTCAACCCTTCCCATCCCCTTCCCCTTTCATAACTACAACCGATGATTCGGCAATTTGTGAGAGAGCGTGGTTTTCAAGAGTACCTCTCTGGGTACACCTCTCACCAGGGTATGAATAATCACTCTCCCCCTTATCGTGACAGGAAATATATATATATATATATATATATATATATATATATATATATATATATATATATATATATAATATATATTTATATATATATATATATATATATATATGTAAATATATGTATATATATAACTGTATATATATATATATATATATATATATATATATATATATATATATATATATATACAGAGAGAGAGAGAGAGAGAGAGAGAGAGAGAGAGAGACTTTTTATTATGTAGGGGAGATGATTAGCACCGAAATACTATGCCCACCAAACCTAGGACCAAGGAGAGCCAGGCAATAGCTTTCGATGACTCAGAAGGTAAACCTATATGTTGCCCACCCAAACCCGCATCTCTAGATCACAAGGACGATGAAGCTGTGGTTGCTAACAAATCTATTCTCATCAGCAAACGGGGCTCGAACTACCAATGAATTGTGAGTCCGAGACGGCATTTAATGGGTTTAATGATTACTTAACCCTTTCACCCCGAAAGGATGTACCTGTACGTTCTTGCAAAACACTGTTAATTACATGTTTTTACATATTTTTTATAATTTTATGAGAAACTTCAGGCATTTTCCAAAAGAATGAGACCAACCTGACCTCTCTAGGACAAAAATTAAGCCTGTTAGAGCAATTTAAAAAAATTATATAGCAAAATGTGCTCGAAATTTAACCTTATGGTGGGGGTAAAATGGTTAATTTAGCTGACTTTTTAGAAGTTTCCTTAATGAAAATTAAAACAAACATACGCTGATAACTCAATTAAAATGACACTTTGTTTACCGTCTCAATGAAATCTCATGAAAAGTTGCTGTATCTATTTGGAAAGTATATCGCTTTGCCTCCTCTCTTCGTCTTAGAGACCACGTTTCTCTATATCGCCATGTTTTATCTCTATTCCAAATTTTGAGAAGTTATTGGTGAACATGTCATTAAAGAAGCCTGGATTACTTTAAACTGATCTTGAACAGACATCACCACAATGTTTCTAAAACGACTCTGGTGTCGCAAATTCCTTTATTTATCTGAGTCATTGAAACTTATATTGGACTTTGCCATTAATTATTTTGATCATCGCAGCCATGTACTTTATTTAACATTGGTAAGCATGACAAACATTATGTTAATTCGTCTGATTAATGGTACAGCCTCTCTCTCTCTCTCTCTCTCTCTCTCTCTCTCTCTCTCTCTCTCTCTCTCTCTCTCTCTCTCTCTCTCTCTCTCAAGACAGATTTTGTAACGCCTTTCTAAAGGTATATCTTTTTAGAAACTTACATTGACTGTAAAAGTACGAGCGATGACTAAGTGTAACTTGGCTTTAAGACATATATGGGATTTCATGACTGAACTTTCACAATTCCAAGGTCCTGAATCCAAATCCGATGGAGGCAAGGCGGAAGATCTTAAACATTTTACTATATTCAAGATCACTGCCGTCCACAAGAAGGTATAGAACAAACATATTTTGAAGATCATTATTAATATTGTGTCAACTGAAGAGAAGGTTTTTCTAAATCTGGAAAATTTGGCTTTGTATGAACACAATAGGGAAACAATGCAAATACATATATCAATAACAACAACAACAACAACAACAAATGAATCTGTTTCTTGTCCACTGCGGGACAAAGGCCTCAGGACATGTCATGACTGGGATTTGGCCATTTTCATCACCACCCTGGCAACTGCAGATTGGTATTGGTGAGGATGAGAGACGTTAGTCTGATTGCTCACAGCAAACCAACCAAGTATTAGTGGCCTAACTAGTACAGCTTTGTTAATCCTTGCAATATGCAAACCCTTTCATCTCGTTATGGTATCCACACTCAGAAAGCTAGTCCACTGCAGGACAAAAGTCTCAGACACGTCCTTCCACTCGTATCTGCTTATGGTCTTTCTATGACAGTCTATACCCACAAATTATCTTAGTTCGTCTATCGATTTTCTCTTCCTTCCCCTGTTTCGTTCGTAAAATCTATGATTATATATATATATATATATATATATATATGTGTGTGTGTGTGTGTGTGTGTGTGTGTGTGTGTGTATATACACATATATACATATATATATATATATATATATATATATATATATATATATATATATGCATATGTATATATAAGCTAAATTAAGCATTCCATTGAAGCATTTATTACATCGTTTCAATATATTTTAGCTCCTATGTTAAAAATTTCTTCTTAATGGAAAAACAACATAGGGTCATATGATCAAAATATGAAAACATTAAAAATATATCTCTATTAAATCTCTGACTAAAAATCAGAATGAATAAAAATTTCATTTTCATTTCTGCATTATATATGATAAGCTGAAAAGACTGTTGATTAATTTCTACTAATAAAACTATCAAAATATCCTTAATAAATCAATGTAACGTATAAAGAAGGTCAAATTTTGATAGGCCATCCTTTCGAGCGTTCCGCTGTAATAAACGATTTTAATTATGAATATTGCCCGAGCTTCTGTCATTTTGAATAATTACAATGATTAATAAAAACAAAAATGATAATATTTAAAGTATTTCTGCTCTATAAGATTTTACTATGTCATTTGCCGAATGGTACTTTTCTCTTCTAGGTAGTTGAATGAGCAAACAACTATTCGATAACAGTTTACCGAATGGCGTGTTCCTATTGGCTAAGTCGATCGTTTGCAAGAATGGCGTGTTCCTATTGGCTAAGTCAATCTGGAGGCAACACTTCATACGTTCTTAGAAACCAGATTTTTTAAAGTATTTGATTCTCAAAAAAGCCTCACTGAGGCCATCTATTGGTACCTTTAAAAACATGAAAATTCAGCCAATCACCAAAGAAACTATTGTATTATTTTTTTGAAAATACTTCAGAAATTTCTCATACACATGTATGAGCATAAATACAACGAATGAATAAATATACATATGATTAAAATGTCAAAATTGGAAGTATCATTTCAAATATAAGAAATCTTAGGGGTATTCTCGACTATAGTTCCGGCAAAATTGGACTGGCATGGCAGGCGGGGTTCAGAATTGCTAATACTTCAAGTGGAGAGAAGATTCTATAATAAAGAGTAAAGAATAATTTGGATAATATAGTAATAAAGAAAATAGGCATATATCCTAATTTTCATTTCATATATTATGCTAAAATACTCATGAACAGATTATTTAGTATAATTCCTCTTCTTATGAAGCCGAAAGGTTTGCCATTCCTAGTCCCCCACCCCCAACCCCCATGGAGAGGGATGTAAACATTAGATTCTTTTAACTTTTTATGATGGAAAAATTTCAAACAATGAACCGAGTTGGTCCATGTCTAGTTCATACACTTGAAAATAGGTTTTAGGTGCATATATGATGAGAGCTCATTTATAAAAACTATGATGAGGATATATAATTATTCATAAACTTTTTCATCTAAAAGAACTTTCACCAGACGACAATATGTCATAAAAGAATTCTATCAGGTATCAATTGTGGACCAAACCAGGAACGTTACAAGCCTGGCTTTAATTATACAGGATGCAGACATTATTTTAAACATGATTAAAGAAAAATTCCACCTCAGTTATATTTTGGTTTTCAATTTTTATAAGTCTAATAAGAATTACTGTTTTATTTGTCTTAACATATCTTGAATTTCTTAAGGTTGGCTGTTCTGGTACGCAAGTAACATTATGTTTTAAACATTGCCCTTTTCCTTTGAAATTTAGATATTTGATGAGACGTATTTCATTTAGTTTAAAAACCTGATGATATATCTCAAAGTTATGAAATTGTAGTTATCATTCTTTCAAATAAATGAACAAAATATCACAGCCGAAGGAATTGATGGTAGTGGGGACTTATTTCATAAAAAAAAAAAAAAACCATTGTGTAATACTTTCACAAAACCATAAAAAAATCCCCTTACAAATGTATGTCTGTTATTCTAAAAATGAATGATTATTCTTCAAATACTAAAACACAATTATGACCTATGTTAAGCTTCAATTGAAAGTTTAAAGGAAATTTTAAACGCCAGTTTTGGTGTTACTAATGAGGGGCGGCGTCTATGCAAAGGGGTCCCAGGTTGTCCAACATGAACTTTAAATGTTTTACGTCATCATAAATAAATAATTGGTAATAATGATTCTATATCCACACAGAAAATCTATCTTAATTAAGATATATTATATTTATCTAACAAAAGAGCTTTTGGTGTAATATATTTACTCTAGTTCATCTTCTTCGGAAATAGAAGTGGCAGCCCTTGTACTAGGTCTGCTATCCTTGGAAACATTACGATTAATTTTAGTTTTATATTGACGTATTCATTGACTGCTCATATTCAAATGTTTTATTCATATGTCCTTAGATAGCTTAATCTTATTCAAATGTTGGGTTAGAACAGGAGAAATAAGAATGTCTCCCCAAATGTCCAGAAATAATGTAATTAATGGTAGTATGTTACATATCAATTACTGAGTAATCTACTAAAAAACGCTTAAATAGTAATAATAAAACTAATAATAATAACAAAAATAATAATAATAATAATAATAATAATAATAATATTAATGATAATATTAGTAATAATAAAGATATCAAAAAGATAATAAGGGTAATAACAATGAAAATAGTTAAATATAAAAACGAAATGGAACTACTGTATATCCACCATGATGCATATTAAAAATTCTCTCTCTCTCTCTCTCTCTCTCTCTCTCTCTCTCTCTCTCTCTCTCTCTCTCTCTCTCTAACATTAGGAAAAGACAGCAAATGAGGATAATTCTATATCAAAACTTGCATATGCTGAAAAATATCAAGTTTCTTAATAAGAGACGATTTCATACGTCCTTCGACTATGGATTTTAGGGAAATATTATTTATCCTTTTAAATACCCAAATTACTTTGTAATGAAAAGTAATTGCTTTGTGCAGGTGGATAGTATTGTGTAACATCCCAATTTGCATGCAAACTTAATGGGGCTAATTTTTTCATCTGGTGCTGGTGATATCTGTCATTGAAGACTATACTGTGGATGCAGTGTTGACGCCTTTACTTCCCAGCCACATTCTAGAAGGCTTATTTTCAACGGGGATACAAAACCCACAGCTTTCCACAGTGCCACTTGATAATGAGCACGTTGGCATTGTGTTTGAAAGCCATCCATGGTTGATGGAGCATTATATAACTTTGGTGAAACATACCACAGAACTTTGGCCATGTGCTTGAAGCTACCTATGGTTGGTGTCAGATTAGATAACGTTGGTGCAACATGCCACTTCTCTGCAATTTTCCATCTGAAATGCTCGATTCTATAACAAGTGATACATTTGCGGATAAAACCTTTGCTTCTGCCTACAGATGATGGGCTAGGAGGATCAGGACATCTGTGTCCTCTGAAACAGCTCTGATAAACGCTTTTCCAGCAGTAGCTTCTTGATTCATGTGGTCATGTGGTATGCCATCTGAACATCAGCGTCTTCGTGGAAAACTTCTGTCTCTTGAGGGCCAACTCCTAGCTGAGGATTTGGTCCAATTATGATCTGCTTGCCTGGTACTGAAGGCATATTACTCATTCGGCCATTAATCATTCGTATTATTTTATCATTATTGGCAGTGACATTCAGGACCAAATTTTGTTCTGGAAGTGGCATATCTTCAGTAAAGCAGTATACACAGTTGACTCCTTTTTGTCATGTACATCTTAGGGCTAATTTTGTGATAGTGGTTGAATACTGTATAGAAATTGCTTCGACATATCTTAAAATTTGGATCACTGTTTCATTGAGCAAATCAGAAATCTTCGCTAGTGAATAAGGCCTGGGCACTCCCAAAAGTAGAGCACAGGCATCTAGGATTATGACACATGGAGGTTTCTGATTGCATTTTCCTATTACTACTTGCAATTTGGTTTTTAAAACAGATTTCTGAGTTACTAATATGTCAATATTATAGTTAAACAGTGCCCAAGGAAAAAGAGAGCTAACATCTTTTCTAAGTTTTATTTTAGTAACTAGAGCCAGGGTGCAAAGAAACTCGTTGTCTGTGTGTTGACCTGCTCCACAGTGTTTTGAAACTTTTGTTGTCGACATATTTGTCCTGCTCTTTCAGTTTATGGAAATCAATGGTCAAATGTTTCTCAAAGTGTTGATGTTCTTCTCTAATTTCAACTGCATTAATATCATTAACTAATGGTTCAGTGACCACACAACGAGAGCAGATGTTAATGAGGTCACTTTCAGGGTATTTGCTTCTGTCAAAGAAGGTTTATCCTGTCTATAGCTTCTTCTTGGATTCAGCTGATTTGCTCCTCTTTGCGAAAGATAATGGCTGTCCGAGTTTCCCTCGCATCCTTCATATCCTGGAGATCATGCATGATTTGTGCCAGTGCGCTGCATGAGAACTCCCAGATTGCCAGTGTAGATTCATTCAGGGTAGAGCTAATAATTCTAGAAGAGGAATGGCCGTAGTGCGTATATGTAGTTTCTAGGAAAAGATCTGAAATATCCCTTTCCAGATCTCAGCCAGGCGATGCATAGCATGTTCTCCAATCATGAATATCCTTTCAAGGTCAGAGGTTAAAATGCTACATGGAACGAAGGTTGTATATT
>NC_090748.1:9762466-9764966 GCF_036898095.1 Palaemon carinicauda
AAAAATAGTATATGGATACGCTTTACTCTTATGAACATTTGGTGCAAAGCATATCGAATTTGGGCGTCTATCATTCAAGATTTTTCATGAAAAGCAAATCGTACTATGTATATATATATATATATATATATGTATGTATATATATATATATGTATGTATATATAGTATATATATATATTTGTGTGTATATATATATACTTAGAAATATATGTATACACATATACAGTACACACATATATATTGTATGTGTGTTGTTTGTGTATACAGATACATTTTATATATATAAATATACACTCATAACCTATCTCTCTCTCTCTCTCTCTCTCTCTCTCTCTCTCTCTCTCTCTCCACCCAAGTTATGACCAGGGTGGCCCAGACAATTGCAGCTGAAGACACCCCTGGTTTGACCTATAGGCTTCCACAAACCGCCCATTTGAAGTTCACAGGGACATTGGGGTTGCATATGTTACATAAAACCTACCCTTCTTGAACAGGACCCAAATTTCAGACTCTTGGATTACTGGTTAATGACGTCACTAAAGTACTACCACATATCTAATCTTGGCTATATATTATCATGGTGTCAAGTTCACTTAGTGATAAAGACTGCACACTCCTACCTTATACCTGTGGAGTTAGGTTAGCAAAGCTAGCAAGATGAACCGGTCAGTTTCAAAAGGCCACTACAAGTTGAACTGATATGGTATGAATTCACTCTCTTAAATGTAAGTTGACTAAATGGTTTGCTACATTCAGCAAAATTTTGATTAGGACTTATGAAAAACCTCTCTTTCCCACAATATATTTTTTCATTTATCTTATTGAATTTAATATCGTCTATAGATATATTGTAATTAAAAGTGAAAAATATGTTTTACCTTCGTTGTATTCATTAAAAATCTAATTTCATTCACACAGTCATAGAATATTTAAGGTTTAAAGATATAAAGGCCGCTAATGAATGGTAGAGGCAAGGGACAGTGACATTGCCCTATCAAGCAGGACAATGCCCTAGAGACTGACCATAGCTAGGACCAAGGAGGGCCAGGCAATGGCTGCTGATAACTCAGCAGCTTAACCTATAGGCTCCCCCAAACCTCCCATCTTCAGCTCACAAGGAGGGTGAGGTTGCAGTGACCTAAGAAACTAACGAGTTTAAGCGGGACTCGAACCCCAGCCTGACGTTCACCAGTCAGGGACGTTACCACATCCGAAGTAGAGATTCATTTGCCTTTCTCACTACAACTCCGAATTTCAATGGTATTTCCCTTGAAGTCCATAAGAGCGTAAATGAATTATTAGTCTTTACCTTAAAATCGTTAGTGACCTAAACCTCTTTTTACTCTTCCCTCATTTACGTCGCATTCATTAATCTTCCCTCCTCTTTCATATATCAGCGTATATGACAGAGAGAGAGAGAGAGAGAGAGAGAGAGAGAGAGAGAGAGAGAGAGACGTGTTTATGTTAACGTAAACAACATCAATGTTCATGATTCTCCCGTTCTCTAATTATTCATACACAAGAGGCACTAAATTTCAAATGTTTATGCCTACGGTAAAGTTCCATATATTAAGCGAAGCTTTCATAATCTATCCTGATTTATTTACCACTTGCGATGACAAATCTCTTAGCATTATGTTAGTTATAACAAAACTAGCATAAGATTATGATCACAAAGGGACTGAAGGTATCTTAAAAGGATATGTTCATTTAAGTGGTCATTATGAAAGTTCAAATATATTCCTTAAAATTCTTTATGATAGCAATGTTAATACTTCTTAGTGTATTTATATCTACTCAGCCAGGCAATGAATCCTGGCTGTTAGTTTTCGGGAGAGATGAAAGTTTGGGTCATGAGCTGTTTATTGCAAGGTAACTGTACACAAATACCAGAGGGGAGCTGTACCATACTTTTTGCTGTTGTTGTTGTTGTTTTTTTGCTAAAAAAAAAAAAAACATGCTACTTTCTAATAATCTTTTACTTGTTTGACCAATCAGCCAATTTATTGAACAATGATCGTGGCATAATTATGTACTTATGGTTAGTTCATATGTTTAACATGTTTGTAGATAAGATAATAAGATATCTTTTCTCTTTAAGATTTGGGTTGTTTTTAAAGCAAGGAAGAAAAAACGTTAAAAATCGCACGAACAACTGAAATACTGATCTTTATCCCCATGTTTTGTCTAACAATCGAAGGATCCCTGTTACAACAAAAAATATTAATATGATAATTATGTTGACAATATTAGCACTATGATGAATTTGATTTCTGTCGATGTTGACTTGTCCAGTTATTATTAAATATAAATATTTTTCTAATTATATAATTATGTGTGTATATGTCTATATAGTCATATACAGTATATTCAGTATAAATGTGTGTGTTTGTTCCTATACAAACATATATATATATATATATATATATATATATATATATATATATATATATATATACATATATATATTTATATATACATATGTGCATATATATATATA
>NC_090748.1:9770362-9792862 GCF_036898095.1 Palaemon carinicauda
TTTCATAGATTATATAATACTTATCAATTCAACGCTGATATATATATATATATATATATACATATATATATTATACATATATATATATATATATATGTGTGTGTGTGTGTATATACATATTATATTTATATATATATATATATATATATATATTTATATGTATGTGTATATATATATATATATTTATATATATATATGTACGTATATATATGTGGTGTATATATATAAATATATATGTGTTTGTATATATATATATATATATATGTATATATATATGTGTGTGTGTATATATGTATATATATATATATATATAACATATATATATATATATAACATATATATACACATACATATATATATATATACATATATATACATGTATATATATACATATATATATATATATATATATATGTATATATATATAAACACACACGTATATATATATACATACATATATATATATATACTGTATATATACATACATACATGTACATATATATATATATATATATACTATTTTTTCCTTTTTTATAGTTGTTCCTTTACTCTCTCGTTTCTTTCCTGTACTAGATTGATATACCCATTGGAATATTTGGACTTGTAGCATTCTCCTTTTCCAAATTAGGTTGTATCACGGCTTGAATTAATAGTAATAATAACTGATCATCAGGGTTTTTAAAGTATAAAATTCTTTTATTCACTTGCTTTCTAAACCAGATTGTGTTTTAATTGTATCGTATCCTGTTGAGGTTTTAATGAATCTTTAATATGTAAGTCACTATTAAATTCTTGCGTACTGACAGTAAATTGATATCCTGCTAGTGATATAATGTAGATTCTAAATATGTTTTATATATACATATATATATATACATATATATATATATATATATATGCATATATATGTATATTCCATCTCTATCTATCTATCTATATATATATATATATATATACCATATACTATAGTATATATATGTATATGTGTATATATATATATGTGTGTATATATATATATGTATATATATAGTATATATATATATATCACTTTTCCTATATTCCATGGACCATCTTCGCATTTGTCAAAATGGTCCTTCGTATCGAAGAACGTGGCAACAGAAGATTCTTTTAAGTTAGATGAAAACCTTTGGGTTCATTTATAAAAAAATTTTCTGCGATAAAAGAACCCCCATTGAGAGATTCCGGAGATCTGTTCTCGCTCTTTTCTCTTGCGCTATTATCTGCAAAAATTTCATCAACATACGTGAAAGAAACAACAGGGGGGACGGAAATCATATCATATGAATATACATATATATTCATATACATGTGTATAGATAGATAGATATATAGATAAATAGGTAGATAAGTTGAAAATTACTCAACATACACACATTCTTATATATGTCACTCATAAATAGTTAGAGAGATAGAAAGATAGCTGAATAAATACATATATAGACAAGGGGATAAGTAAATAAACTAATATATATATACATTCAGACATATATATAAATATATATGTATATGTGTATATATATACATATATATACATATATATATATATATATATATGTATATATATGTATATATATATATGTGTGTGTAAATATATATATATATATATATATACATATATATTTATATAAACACAAATATATACATATATATATACATATATATATATATATATATATATACTCAGTATGTACATATATATATATATATATATATATTCAGTATGTACATATATATATATATATATATATTATATATATATGTATATATACAGTATGTATATATATATATATATATATTTATATATATATATATATATATTATATATATATGTATATATACAGTATGTATATATATATATACATATATATATATATATATATATTTATATATATATATATATATATAATTATATTTATAAATATAATGTAATATAAGTAAGACTATGATATTTTTGTTACTGAAAGGTCGTTTACTCTGGCGGGAATGCCTCAGTAAAAACAGAACATTGGTCATAAACACAAATCTTAATATTTCCCGCAAGAAATACCGGTCAGAAGTGTCTCATCAGTGGTACGTCGAACCTCTACCGACAATCATTGCATCATTCACAGATATATTGATCATACGCTTATCCGTTGATGCATTTGTCGAAATACTGTATATTTATCACAGATGAAAGAGAGAGAGAGAGAGAGAGAGAGAGAGAGAGAGAGAGAATTTAATTTTGTCTCGCGAGGGACTTTTCCAATGGAAGTCCAATCAGAAAGACAGAAGATTAAATTGATACATATATATATATATATATATATATATATATAAATATAAAGAGAGAGAGAGAGAGAGAGAGAGAGAGAGAGCTTGGTTACTCATTAATTGATCAGATACAAATGATTTCCATACTGCTGTCTAGTTTACTGTACAACTTGATGAGAGAGAGAGAGAGAGAGAGAGAGAGAGAGAGAGAGAGCAGACCCTTGCCTATCCTCCTCACAGAGACTCTGATATAAAACGTTGGTCCAGAGTTAAATATTTGCCTTTGTTTTCAGTAGGTTCAGGTTACGAAGCTGAGTAAGACGTAGATGATGTAAACATAACGAGCATTTACGACCTCAGCCACCTAAACAAAGCCTCCCCCGCAGTCCAATAGCGTCCTTATGGCCACAGGGCCGTAGGTCGGTTTTGGCACAAACGAGACACGTCCAGGCCAAAACATCGTGATGTCACAGGAAGTTCAGTGACGTCATCGTTTACAAGACTGACTCTCTCTCTCTCTCTCTCTCTCTCTCTCTCTCTCATCAAGTAATAAATTAAATTGGACATCAGTGAAGAAATTGTTTGTACCTGATTTATGAAAAAGGAACCAAGCATTTTCTCTCTCTCTCTCTCTCTCTCTCTCTCTCTCTCTCTCTCTAATTCCATTCATGTATGTAAATATTATATAGATGTAATCTTATGTCCTCCTAATGGCGCTTTCAATGAAAAAGTCCCTCACAATCTAAATCAAATCTCTCTCTCTCTCTCTCTCTCTCTCTCTCTCTCGGGGGTGATGCTGCTGATGCTGCAGGCCAGACCCAGGTTTCTCAGGGAGTTTCACAAGAAGATCTTTTCTCACAAATATTGGGGTTGCTCTCCAGGGAGACGACATCGTCAGTGTGGAGAAATAGGTTCAATTATTATTATCATTATTATTAATATCATTTTTATTACTATTGTTATCATCATGTTTGTTTGAATCTAATACTACTATTGATCAATAAAATTGGAGAAAATTGGCTATTATTCAAGTGACTTCATTTGTGAATGATTTCATTAAAATCGATAAATGACTGACCATTTTGAAATAAACAAGAACTCTCAGAATAAATGGATATGGTTAATTTGAAAGAGAAACAAATAAATAATCTCTGATAAAAATGTATATGATCAATTTGAAAGCAAAGCAGGGTTTCAAGAGAATTACGACGAAAAGACAATTATAAAACACTTGGCAAATATAAGTACACTTAAAGAACAAGATAGCCTACAAGAGCAACATAAGAACAGGATAAGGGAAATGACCGTCTACAGAAGAGGAAATAACAGCAATGAATGGGCAGCAGATAAACAGGCAGCTGTAAGCTATAACTCAGTATTTTACTAAAAAAAATCGGTGATTGAGAGAGAGAGAGAGAGAGAGAGAGAGAGAGAGAGAGAGAGAAAGAGATTTGATTTTGATTGTGAGGGACGTTTTCATTAGAAGTGCCATCGAAAAGACTGAAGATTAAACGAATATAATATTTACGTACATGAATGGAATGAGAGAGAGAGAGAGAGAGAGAGAGAGAGAGAGAGAGAGAGATTTGGGACCAGGAGGGTGGATAGAATCTCTAGGAAATTCTTTATATATCTCAAAGGCTTTGTTTATGATTATGATCTCTAAACAACCAGAGTCTGGGCATACTTCAACACCCTGGCACAAATGTGTTAAGAATCCATTACAATTTCGTCACTTGCTGGATTATTCGATGTTTTATCCATTTTAGAGTATTTTCTTATCTGATATTATTCGTATAAAACTATTTTTACCTAAATAGGTATTTTTTTATTGCTCTGACCTGAATTTCCTTAAAAAAAAAATATTTGTTTTTTTCAAGTAATATAAATGACCCCTTGTTTGAAAAAAAAAAAAAAAAAAAAAAAAAAAAAAAAAAAAAAAAACTATGCTGAACAAGAAGCAATAATTTTTGTTGAAGAATTCTGAAAGAATTTGTCATTTTTATCACTTCTCTGGACTTTTTATTTTTTCCTTTGTTTATGATTAATGTTTCTGATATTTATTCGTAAATGTTTCGGTTCTGCTAACCATAAAATAATTATATTATTTATTTATATGCTGTTGAATTTCCTTTACAACATAATTCGAGTTGATCATGTTACGTACATTTATTTGGTAAATTATGCCTTACACATTCATGCATATATTTCATGTCATGTCACTAATATCTCTTTTCAGTTTTCTGCATAATTTTGCTCCTGCAGTTTTCATTTATAATTATTTTCATTAAAAATATCGGTCCTGTTATTATCGTGTTTAATACCCATTATCAAATAATTAAATTTTTCTAATAAAATATAATGTAAATTTTTTTCATACTTCCACCTAGATTTCTTTGCTAAGAAAATTTTCTCATAAGTATAGATATAAAATCATATCATTTCATTTAAATCATTATATCAGGTTAAATAAACCTCATGAAGAGAATTCTTGAGATAAAAATGCTTCAGTTTTCTGACTAAATCTCAGTGTGGCGCCGATCAACTAAATAATTCTTGAGATAAAAATGCTTCAGTTTTCTGACTTTAAATCTCTAATTGGCGCTGATCAACTTTTCTCCTACTAAAGGCGTCAATGACCTTAATGTCAGGATGCCAGAAAACCTGAAATCAATCAATCAATCTGATTTTTACATCGATGCATCAATCAAAACATTTAAAAGCATATTTCATTAATAAATATTTCCTAATTAGACTAAGATTTTGATGAAAAGGAGAGTTAATATAATTACAAGGAAATTTAATGTAATAAATTTAAAAAACATGCCCCATTATCCGAAAATTTGTTGTAATTCAGTGTTTTTCCCCTTTCAACTCTTTGACCTTGTTAGTTTTTTTTTTTTTTTTTTTTTTTTTCAATCTGCTCTGAACTGTCATTTAACATAATGCATCTGATTCTACGGCCATTTGTCAAATGAATGTAAGGGCTCATGTATGCATATGTGGTCATATATGCATATATAGTTATGAAATTGAATTAGTTTAAAAAGAAATCAGAATTTAATTTATAATCGTTATGAAAAAAAAAATATAAGAAGTATGTTCCACTAATAATATTATTGCAAATACAATGAGAAAAACTAGAATTTCTTGTTGTGGAATAGTGATACCTTACATTAAAATCTATACAAGAAATATTCATGTCCTATGGAATACGAGCATAATGAGGATGTAAGGTTTATTTAAGTAGGAAGACAGATTAGAAGTCGGGCTGGTGCCTCGTGATGTGAGGGGGCGGGGTCGGGGTCGGGGGGAGGGGGGGGAGAAGGAAACTTTGAAATGAGGCTTGGCGTTGAAGCCATTTAAATATGATCTCGGTTTGAGTGACGTATGTCTAAACGTGGTCTCTCCAAAGGGATACGGTCCGCTGGAGATGACAAAGAGAAGGAAAAAGAGTTTTGTAATGAAAGATTAAAGAGAAAGGGAGGAAATAAATGGTGTTACTATGCACGAGAGGTTATGTATAACAAAGGACTCGAAAGAGGAAATTATCACTGTTTTCTATTGTTGCTCGTGCTGATAATGTTTCTGTTATTTATGATCGTAAAATTCTTGCAAAACTCAGACTGATTATTGAAATAAAGTTAAGTTCACAGGCAGTTAAAACTAAACAAAGAAATTAAAATTATATAGACTAGCAAAGAAGTAATTTGAGGTCAGAGTGAGTATTCTTCCTAGAGGGTAAGCCACTAAAACTGCTTGAATGACAAGTAACGCACGATAACATATTGAGGAGCTTTGTGGGAAAACTATAGAATTTAAGCAAGAGTTTACAATGTTATAAAAAAAAAAAAAAAAAAAAAAAAAAAAAAAAAAAAAAAGTACCGAACCATTTATGGCAGAGGCAAGAGACAGTGACCTTGCCCAATCAAGCAGGACGATGCCCGAGAGACTGACCATATATACATATGATCAGCGCCCAAGCACTTCTCCAGTCAAGCTAGGACCAAAGAGGGCCAGGCATTGGCTGCTGATGAGTTAGCTGATAGACCTATAGGCTCCCACAAACCCCTGTACTTATTAATTTTGACAAATACAAATCATATTCTGTGTTTCGAACACTGACAATGAAAATTACATATCAACTCGTATTCAATGTTTCGAAGACTGAAAGCAAATCCCGTTTTGTGGTTCAAATATGGCGATTTATGAAGCAAATCACATCCTGTGTTAAGAACAATGTCATTCCTTCTTTAGGGAAGTTTCTGACATTCAAATTAACACAAGAATGAGGCAGTAGAGCGTTTACCTAAAAAAAAAAATACTTACATACAAAGAATGAATTAGATATAAAGACGAAGGCAAAGAACAAAATAATGAATTCATTTAAAGGAAAAAAATAATTCATGAAGTGATATGACAGATAATGAGAAATTTAAATTGCTTAGATAATTTGTATTGTTTACACAGAGCAGCTTGTAAAACTTCAGAGTGGATAAAAATGTCATCAACAGATAAGAAAACATAAAGATATCAAGAAAACTGTAACAAAGTGTTATGAAGGAGTGAAGAATATGAAATTCACTAACCAAGAAGAATGAGTTAGGAGAAAGTATTATTGATAGATTTGTGGATATAGAGCTACATAGATGTAGCAAATCTCTCTAAAAAGAAAAAAAAAAGTGGTAGCTTTTCTTCTTGAGTCCCAGTTATTATCATTATTATTATCATTATTATTATTATTATTATTATTATTATTATTATTATTATTATCTAAGCTTCAGCCCTGGTTGGAAAAGCAAAATGCTATAAGCCCAAGGGCTCCTGTGGGGAAATAAGAATAGCCTACAGATCGAATAGTGTGCCTGAGAGTACCTTCGAGCTAGAGAACTCTACCCCAAGGCTATGGAAGACCATATTACAGAGGCTATGGCACTACCAGAGACTAGAGAATAATGGTTTGATTTTGGAATGTCTTCCTATAAGAGCTGCTTACCATAGCTAGTCTCAAGCATTATTATGTTTCGTTTAATGTTCGTTATATATAGTTTATTTTTGTTCTCCTTATTTCCTTCCCCCACAGCAATACTTTCCCTGTAGGAGCCCTTGGGCTTATAACATCTTGTTTTTCAAACTATGGTTATAGCTGGTATAGTAATGATAATGAAACAATTATGATAATGTCCCTAATAACTAGGCTTATTTTAAGCAAGTGCATCATGCGTACTATGATGAAATTTCTTGACTTGAATTGTCATAAAATTCTCTATATCTATAAGTCACAAGCTCTGTACGTGTTAGAGTGTTTAGTGTGAGCAAAGAGTAAGGAATTTGCAAAAAAAAAAAAAAATAAAAAAAAAAATAAATAAAATAAAAAAAAATAAAAAATGAAAAAAAAATCCTGTTATCTTGATGCTTCATGACAAATTTCATCTAGATTAATCCGAATTGTAATTCGTACAGTAAAGAAATCTCTACATCTATATATTTTCAAGCATCGCATGTTTAATATTCTTTATAAATACTCCCAGATTTAGCAGCCTATTTTCTTGATAAAACGTATAAATTAGCAAAAACACAAACCTTCTAAAAGTTCTATATCATACATTTTTTTTAAAACAAAACATTGCACATGTGGTTGTGAGAAGAGATGAAGCCTGATTGGCTTATCCAATTTTTGCTATTTTTTCTTCTTTATTCCAGATCAAAATATCAGGTTTTATAGTACCTCCTTCTGCATATCTTCCTGTTGGAATCATCTTATCATAAAAGACGGTAATGGTCCTGTTGGAGATAAATGGATCAGGTTCATGTTCCCATACCTTATTTTTTACTTCAATTTTGTATTCTTTACATATTTTCTAATGTATATATTTACAGATCTCATTGTGGCTTCAATTTTGTATTCTTTACATATTTTCCAATGTATATACTTACAGATCTCATTGTGGCAAGCTGTGTAGTGACCATCTGCAAGTAGGGCCTGGCAGGCTGAAACCAGAGGACTAACACTCTCGACTGGTGCATGACAAAACCTACAATGGCCATTTTCTTGAAGCCGTTTCTTAGGATATCTAGTTTTGAGCACCACCCAAATTCTTGGCCAAATGTAATAATATATGTTCAAAAAACTAACAGTAACTACATAGGCAATACGTTATTCAAGTCACCAGCCACCTGTTGAGATACTACCACCAGAGAGTTATCAAATCCATTAAAGACTTGGCAGATAAGGTAGTATTTGGTCCTGTGGATACTGCAATTTTCTTTAACTACATTTACTTTACTTGCTTCACTTTAACGGCTGCTTTTGCTGTCCCATACAGCAGTGGAACCCTACTCTCTGTAGGACCTCCGAATAGTCTGAAACATTCTTATACAATCACCATTTACAGTTGCTAAATCTCGAGTAAGAAAATTTCTGGAAGCAATATCAGCTTCTACTGATTATCTTTAGATCCAAAATTTTTCAGAAAATGTGTGAAAGTCTGCAGAAAAAGTGATACTATCAACCCCAAAGGTGCAGTAGTATGTCCAGTATATTTGCACACACCGATTTGGCAAAAATGTGTATGCATGAATTAATTAAGGACTGAAATGTGCAAAGAAAGGAAAAGAGGATATCTTTTTTAAGTACAGACTAAGGTTATTCTTAATAGGTAGAATTGGTAGCTTTATAAGTCATAGTCTTAATGGCTGTTGCAATGATGATATTTTTGTATGTGTGACAGCAGAGGCTCAAGGAATATAAGTGGTTTATCTTACTGGTCATATACTGTTAAAAATTATATTCTGAGCTATGCATATCTTCCTATGTCATGAAGCATCTTTACCTGCAACTTATAAGACAGAGAATGATGATATCATAGTCAATGTAATGGAGGTAAACCCTGGAACTATGATAGAGAATTAGGGTTTAAATTATATTTTTTTTTTGGGGGGGGGGCGGGGGGAGTCATTGCGTATAAGTTTATAAATAGATACCCAGCTTTAGGCTCAGCAGATTTAGATAAAAAAAATGGCTAGGAAAAAATTTATGCAAGATCTCAATACAATTTTTGGACAACCTTCGAGAAATTGAAGATGTATTCAATTATTTTCACAGAGATGAATTGAAATTAGGATGCAATTTTTTGTCAGATATTATTGATCATTCTAAGGAAGCAAATGTACAATTGGACACATAAGTTCCTGGTACACCTTGCTCTGAGGAAGTGCACCCAGTCACTCCCTGGCTGCCCGATAAGTAAACAAACAAATAAGTGTATGGAGAAATGGCATCAGTACTCGGCTTGGATAAACACAGGAACTCTCCGTTCAGTAATGGTGTGACAGGGTGTACTTCCTCAGAGCTAGGTGTGCGTGGTACTCCTGTATCCAACCGTACATGCTGAAGTGAATATACTGAGGCTTTTTCTTAGGTGTAAGGTAATAGATTCTAAAGGAAAATATGAAATTAGTACGAAGGGTTTATAAAAAGAATCATGCAGTATTTTTCAACAGAAAGGTAACAATAAAACTTTGATAAATCAATAAGAGAATAAATTCATAAGAGATTCTTTTGATTCTTTTCCTGATAAAAAACATCCATTTAAAAAGGTAATATTAGGATAGAGTAAGCATAATATATGTAAAAAAAGTGATATAAACATAAAAAAAAGACACAAGTATCTCAAAAGAGCGCTCAGTAAAGTCTACAGAGGTTTTTCCCGTGTGACGTCACCGTGAGCATGCGCGGTAACTCACCTTCTCTTCCATCTTAACATAGACATAGTCTGGTGAGGCTCAGCCAAAGGTGATTTCCATATAACGTGAGTATTTATAACACAGCTTCACATTGCTTTTAATACTGAAACATACACATAAAAATGCATACGCACCTACACATGAAAACAATTAATCCTTCTTTTTTAATTCTTTTTTAATCATAAGTTGATAGCGATGCTTTAGAAATCAGTAGGAAAAACATAATTTATATCTATTAAATATCAAACGAGGGCAAAACTTTAATGTACTTTTTAAATATGAGCGATCATCATGAACTACCTGAAAAAAAATTCAATCAAGAAGCTTCTTCCATTGAAAAGATATTCAGCATTTTCAGTGCTCAATTTATAAATTTATATATATATATATATATATATATATATATATGTGATAAATTTTTTGCACATTTAAACGTGTTTCTTTCATATTTCAAATAAGCCATATGTATTAATACATTAAAGTCTGGATTCTCTTAACGACCTCGGGATCAGAGCCCCAGGCGGAACCGCCCAAAGACTATAATATCGGACCGGCGGGGATTTGAACCCTCGTCCAGGATATTTGTTTGCCAGTGACCATACCACTCAGCCACGAAGAAAGATAAAAGTTGATGACAATTCTTCTATACATATACCTGTCAAATTCAGGTTTTTTGTACTTAGAATTGAAATCAACCCATCTTCACCATCGTAGCTAATTGGTAGGTTTGGGACTTGGCATTCGATTAATGATAAATTTTTGCACATTTAAACGTGTTTCTTTCATATTTCAAATAAGCCATATATATTAATACATTAAAGTCTGGATTCTCTTAACGACCTCGGGATCAGAGCCCCAGGCGGAACCGCCCAAAGACTATAACATCGGACCGGCGGGGATTTGAACCCTCGTCCAGGATATTTGTATGTTATAGTCTTTGGGTGGTTCCACCTGTGGCTCTGATCCCGAGGTCGTTAAGAGAATCCAGACTTTAATGTATTAATATATATGGCTTATTTGAAATATATATATATATATATATATATATATGTATGTACTGTATGTATATATATTGTATATATGAATATATATATATATATATATATGTATATAGATATATATATATATACATATATATATATATATATATATATAATTCTTTATATTATACCTCTACTCAGGCCTCTTTGAAAACCTCGGAGGTGAGATACCTGTTTGTTTGTTTGTATTTAAGAATTGTAAACCATTAAATGTCTAGAGCACTATAGGCATATGGTCCTTGCTCCCAATACACCGAAGTAGACGCCTACTGCTTACTGCTAATTGAACGTTTCATCTACTTTATTTGTTTGTTTGTTTGTATCGACCTATGCCTAAGGACCTACTTTCTTCTACTTGTTTATGTCTTTTTTCATTATTTTTTTTTTTTTTGAGTTTCAAGTTACTTTATTGTTTGCAATTGTTTGCGTCCCTTTGATGTTTAAGCCAGGTTGCTATAGGTTCTGTTGGCTAGCGAGGGGAAGGGAAGGGAAGGGAAGGGAAGGAAAGATACTGAGGGGAACAGAGGGGTGTTGGGAATAAGTGAAAGGCATTGAGGGGTCTGGTTGGTCCGTCGACCGGTTAATGACTCTGGCAGACGCTGTCTGACAGTAGCTAGCTAGCTAGCTCTCTCTCTCTCTCTCTCTCTCTCTCTCTCTCTCTCTCTCTACATATATATATATATATATATATACACACATATATACATATATATACATATATATATATATATATACATATATATATATATATATATATGTACATATATATACACATATATATATATATATATATATTTATATATATATATATATATATACAGAGTATATATACATATATGTATATATACATATATGTATATATATATATATATATATACATATATTTATGTATGTATAATATAAATTATATATATTTATATATATATATATATATATATGTATGTGTGTCTTTGTGTATACTGTATATACATATATACATGAGAGCTTTGTTACTGTGACAGGTTACTTTTACCACTTCAAATAAAAATCTGATGAGACAATAAATTTTTGATATCTGCTTCTATCCGAATCAGTAGCCAATTCGGAGGTTGAAAAGCAGAAGGACTCCATCAATGAGGAAAAGATACGAATATACTGTATATAAGAAGAAATAGATAGAAGATATTAAATATCTAATATCAGTGAAACGTTAAAATAGATTAGTCATATATAAACTATGAAGGAAGCCTCATGTCAACCTATTCAACATGAACTTCTGAAGTTCCACCGATTATACTGCCATATTAGGAAGATCATTCCATATTCTCAGTACAGATGGAATAAAACTTCTAGAATGGTATGTAGTATTGAGCCTTATGATGGAGACTGCAAAACTGTTAGAAATAGCTGCATACTTAGCAGGTTACTACGTTCAGGAGAGTAAAGTCTGGGAAGACATTGAATGCAAAGGATGGTAAGACTTACGAAAAATATTATGTAACATGAGTAAAAACTAACTGAATGACTGAGCCATAATTTATAATCAAGAATAAGAAATCAATGTGTGCGTGCATATGCAATATATATATATATATATATATACAATATATATATGTGCGTGTGTATAAATACACACACACATATGTATATTATATATATATATATATATAGTGTGTGTGTGTGTGTGTGTGAGTGTGTCTGTATTTATACTTATATATGCATATATATATATACTGTATATATATATATATATATATATTATATATATATATATATTTATATATATATAATATATATATACATATATTTATAAATATATTCACAGATTTATAAATATATATATATATATACTATATATGGTGTGTGTGTGTGCGCATGTTTGTGTATGTATGCATATATATATATATATATATGTATATATATATATTTGTATATATATATATATATATATATACATATATATTTATGATTAATTGAAGATATTGGAATATATTTTTCCTAGTTCTTCATCAGCTCTGTAGTCTACGTCATCAAATGCAATTGATTTTTTGTCTTCAATAACCACAAGTACTAAATTTAATCCCCCTCCTGGAAATACCCTGTGCCACCAAATTCGATAAGCTCTATTTGACTTGGGACTTCCTCAGGCACTATTAAAGCTCTACGACCTTTGAGTATTATTTATGGTGATAAAATAACACTTAAAAGCTCTATTCACAGCTTTGTCCTTTGACGCTTCTCAGACTTATATCGCTGTTTGTGGGTTCCTTATGATATGGCTGTTGGTGCATTTGATTATATATATATATATTTTTTTTTTTTGGTCGGGGGCGGGAAGGTTGAGTTTGTTAATAACTAAAATTAGTTTTATATCAATAATGTGTTTGTTTGTGAGAGAGAGAGAGAGAGAGAGAGAGAGAGAGAGAGAGAGAGAGGAGAGAGAGAGAGAGAGAGAGAGGTATTCATTTACGCACATGTATCACAACAACAAGAGCAATTAAAACAATTCTTTTGGGGGGGGGGATTTTTTATTTTTTTTTTATTTTTGGGTATTTTATTTATTTTGGGGGGTATTTTTTTTATTTATGTTTTTTGTTGCTTCTCCTCCTTCTTTTCTTCCTTCTTCTCTTCCTTTTCTTATTGCTGCCGCTTCTTTTTTCGGGAATTTTGGTTTTTATATTATTTATGGATTTTCATTGTTTTTTCAATATTTTTTTTTATTTATTTATTTTTCTTTTTTTTTTACTCTTCCTCTTGCTGCTGCTTTTATTTTTTTCCTTGATTTTTTGGTTTTTATATTTTTGGGGATTTCATTTTATTTTTGTGTTAGGATTTTTTTTTATTTTTTTATTTATTTTTTTTATTTTTTTTTGCTTCTTCTCTTCCTGCTTTGCCTCCTTCTCTTGTTGGTGATGCTCCTTTTTTGGAGGATTTTTTAGTTTTTAAATTTTTTTGAATTTTATAGTTCTTTTATTTATTTGGATTTTTTGGTTTTATAATTTTATTGGATTTAATCGTTTTTTTTTATTTTGAGTTTTTTTCTTTTTTTTTCTTTGTTGCTTCTCCTCCTTCTCTTGTTGCTGCTGCTTCATTTATTGGGCGTGTTTTGGTTTTTATATATTTTTTTTTAATATTTACGTTTTTTTTTTTTTTGTTACTTCTCCTCCTGTTTCTTCTCCTCCTCTTGCTACTGCTTTTATTATTTTTTTAGTTTTATGGGATATTTTGGTTTTTATATTTTTTTGTATTTTATTTTTTTGTATTTTCTTAGGATTTTTGTTTTTGTTTTTGGTTGTTTCTCCTCCTTCTTCTCTTCCTGCTTCTCGTCCTTCTCTTGTTGCTACTGCTTCTTTTTTAGGAATTTTTTGGTTGTTATATTGTTTTAGATTTTATAGTTTTTTATTTTATTTTTTTTTTTTTTTTGGATTTTCGGGATTTATATTTTTTTTGGGGGGGGGGATTTTATAGCTTTTTATTTTTGTATTTTTTGTTTTATATTTTTGGGGGGATTTTGTTGTTTAATTTTTTAAAAAGTTTTTTTGTTTTTTGTTTTTTTTCTTCTGATTCTCTTCTTTCTCTTCTTGTTGCTTCTTTTATTTTTATCTTTTAGATTTATTTTTTGGATTTTATAGTTTTTTTTATATTTTGGGGGGATTTTTTATGGTTTTTGCTGCTTTTCTTCCTGTCTCTCACGACCCCCAGCTGCTTGCTGCTTCTGCTAGCTCATAACTGATGTTGATAGCTGCTATTAATTGTAGCTGCTGTCTCTGCTACAGTTAGCTGTTGCTACTGCTAGCTGCTGCCACTGCTAGCAGCTGCATTCTGTTGCTGTTGTTGCTTTCTGCTACTAGTTTCTGTTACTTGCAATTGCTAGCTGCTGTCACTTGCTACTGCTAGCTGCTGGTGCTGCTTGCTGCTGCTACTGCTGCTCTTGCTTGCGGCTACTGCTTCTGCTTGCAGCTGCTGCAACAGACTGCTACTGCTTGCTGCTGCTGCAACAAACTGCTGCTGCTGCAACAAACTGCTGCTGCTGCTCTTGCTAGCTGCTGCTGCTCTTGCTAGCTGCTGCTGCTGCCTGCTGTATCTGTTGCTTGCTTCTGCTGCAGCCGCTTGCTACTGCAACTGTTGCTGCTGCTGCTAGCACCTGCTGCTTGCTGTTGCTCCTAGCTGTATTCCAAATACTGAGCAAAATGGACAATATTCGCATACGTATACATATGAACTTGCATGCACACCTAAGTTATCATCTATACATTTATGATATTCAGCAAACCATCTCTTATACGATAATGTATCACATATACGTATGAAAGTCTGTTATTGCGTTGTTTCTGAGATAGCTCCACAAAGAAATCTCTATGGAAATTTTAAATCGAAACTTCCTCATACTTCGATGTTCTCTTGTTACGTGGTAATTAACATCCTAAACCAACATGGTGGCTCGAATAAGCTGTAATTTTTTTTTTTTTTTTTTTTTTTTTGTGGGGGAATAATTTTTGTTTTCCTTTCACTCAATGGTAGAGAAAAAGCAGTGTAGATACTTCTCTCTCTCTCTCTCTCTCTCTCTCTCTCTCTCTCTCTCTCTCTCTCTCTCTCTCTCTCTCTCTCTCTCTCTCTCTCTCTCAGTTGAGTTTTTTATTAAAAATTTTCTTAAATTAAAATTAAATACAAAATTAATATCAAACACTTGGGTTATTCATCAGCATTTCTAAAGTGTAAATTTTCTTGACCTTTTCTTATAAATTGATACGTTCTTAAACTGATAAATTAAGCCTATAAAGAAAAATAAATCTCCCGTACTTTATTATAGCAAGCGACTTCCTTTTAAATTTCCTAAAAAAAATTCATGTTTTCTCTCTTTTTCTTAAACCAAGTTAGGGTAATAATTATAGTATTTCCCCTCTATATCATGTTTTTGATGAATAATACAAATAATATCTTTCTTTATTCCTTGGTGTCACAAGGTTTTATCCTATAGCATTTGACTTACCCGAAAATAGTAGCCGTAACACATCGTACAAATATAACAGTGATATCGTTCAATCAAGCAGCTTGTAATAAAAACTTACCTTTAGTGTTTTTTCCTATATATAAATTCATGTTCAGCTCTTAGTAAGAATTTTAGCACACACACACACACACACACACACATATATATATATATATATATATATATATATATATATATATATATATATATATATATATATATATATATTTATATATGCATATATATACTATATATGTATGTATATATAATCTATATGTGTGCATGTACGTATCTGTGAGAGAGAGAGAGAGAGAGAGAGAGAGAGAGAGAGAGAGAGAGAGAGAGAGAGAGAGAGAGATGCCTATACATTCAAGTCACTTGCCAGATATTAAAACATTTTTTGAATCCAATATTCCTAATATTCCTAACATTTCAATGAAAATTAATACAATCTATTGAAAAACATAAAAGTCCAGAAAAGCACAAAAAAATGCAGTAATACCGAAAATCTTGCCCTATTTCTTTTTTAATTTGTATGTGTATAATAGTACGTACATACCGTTCACCTTGTCTAGAGGCGTGTGTATCTATCTAGAGTTCTAGCCCGTATGTTTTGAGTTCGACCTGTACAACTACTTCAGATATAAGGCAAAAATATGACCCGTCCAAACCATACGCTCACGCTTCCGTTTTCTACGTGTTTTGTATCGGCGCGTGCTTCGAACGCATACTCAAGTATTTCGGTTTGACCAGCTAATAGCTGCTTAATTTCTATTTATGTGTTTCTCTCTTTCTTCTTCTATATTTTTTTTTGTCTTGTTGTTGGGTTCAGTCGGCAATATGTTAGAATAGTTTGACATTAGAGGAATTTGAAAAGTTTTATCTCTTGGAAGTTTAATTAACCAACTCAGTCTTGGAATGTATTACGTACATTTTAAAAGTAAGACATAACTATGCGTGCGCGCACACTCTCTTTAGATTACCTGGCCTTATTCACGTACAGGATTGGTTACATATGTACCTAATTGCATTAAATATTATTTGATGAAGAAACAGGGCAGGTCAATACAGTTAAATTCAAAATTATTATAATTTTTTTTTTAAATATTATTATTATAATTATTATTATTATTATTATTATTATTATTAGCCAACCTACAACCCTAGTTGGAAAAGCAAGATGCTATAGGCCCAAGGGCTCCAACAGGGAAAAAAATAGCTCAGTGAGGAAAGGAAATAAGGAAATAAATAAACAATGAGAAAAAATTAACAATAAATCATTCTCAAAACAGAGCAAGCAGAGCAAGCAATTGCAGACGTAGGAGGTTTCACGTAAATTGCTTCAAAGAACTAATGTTTTCCTTCGGTGTTTTATATTTCTAAGAATGGATGCGCCTCTTCTAATCACTTCCTCTTCCCAGACTCAGGAAAATCTCCGTTTAATTAGAAAAGTCTTTCATCTTTCTGTCAACGACTTTCAAGTAATCCCGTAATTCCTTTGTTCCTTATCTCTATCTTTATCCCCTCTTTTTTTTTCTTTCCGTCTCTCTGTTCCTTCCATCTCTCTCTCTCTTCCCCTGGCACCAACTCTCCCCTCTTCTCCTCCCCTTCCTTCCCCTTCCCATCCCATCCATTCCCCTTCCCGTCCCATCCATTCCCCTCCCGTCCCTTCCCCTCTGTCGACCTGTGTGTAAAAACCATTAACGAGGAAACGAGCGAGTTGCCAATTCGCCAATTTTGGCTCGAAAATGAAACCGATGTATCCGTTCGTGGTCTAATGGCCCCCAGTCAATGAACAAGCTAAAAGTACCAACGCAAACACTAGTAAATAATTATTTTCTACGGCGAACGGCACAAAAAGTAACTGGGGGTTTTAATGAAGTTATACCATTCTGTGTTTTACAAGAGCCGTAAAGCGTTGATGCCTACGTATGTCAGTGTGAATACTATTAGGACTTTGGATGCTCGTTACTTCTACAAACAATTTTCTTTATTATAGTTTCTATTTTGTTACATCGAATTTTTTTCTCATTGGTGGAATTACGATGGGTAGTTATTTTCATATTTCAAAAAACTGATACCAGTTATAAAAACATATGCACACACATACATTATATATATATGTATATATATATATATATATATATATATATATATATAGTATGTATACATATGTGTGTGTGTGTGTGTGTGTGTGTGTGTGTGTGTAATAACCATCATCATCATCATCAGCTGTAATTAGTCCACTGCAGGAAAAAGGCTTCAGACATGTCCTTCCACTTTCGAGTGTTCATGGTTTTTCTATACTAGTCTATCCCGGCAAATATTCTTAGCTTGTCAATCCATCGTCTTCTCTTCTTTCCACTACTTTTGCTGCAATCTCTAAGGGACCCATTCTGTCATTCTTGATATCCGTCTAATACCTTTCATTCACATTATATGTCCTGCCCGTGTCCATTTCTTTTTCTTACATATCGTTAGAATATCCTCTTATTTAGTTTGCTCTTGTATCCATGATAATCTTATTTTTCTTAGCGTTAGTTTCATCACTCTTCTTGCCATAGCTCTCTGAATTGTAACTAGCTTATGTTCTAAGGTTTTAGTAAGGCGCTAAGTTTCTGATGCATAAGTTAATACTGGTATGGCCATCTGATTAAATACTTTTCTTTTTGGAGAAAGTGGAATTTTTCTTTTCGTAATCTTATTTTGTTTACCAAAAGCTCTTTACGTTATGTGTATCCTTCTTTTAATGTCTATATCATGCCATGGGAAGCTCTGTCTGTATTAAGTACGTATCTTCAGTAACAATCTCTAAAGGTTCGTCCGTAACCGTTTTATGTACGACCTTGGCTAATACTATTACTAATAATAGTAATTGTATGGATAAGATTAGATGTGGCAAGAGAAAACTTTGTTTCAAATAGATTACGAACGTACGAGAAATGTAAAAGATTTAGATTTCAAGGAAATGTTTTACAGAAAAAGTAAATTTGAGCATAGATGAGTATGGAGAAAATGATCTGGCACGGCTTCATTTGGAGAATAAGAAAGATTAGTTATGCAAATAAAGAGGAAATAAAATGAGATATTGCTGTTGATAAGCATGGATTTCCCAAGGCAATGTGAATGGGTAGTGTCATAAGAATATTTTTTGGGAGGAGTAAAATGTCTTGGCTGCTACAAATATATAAGTACAATATAGAAAATGGAAATGACGGATATACCATTTCGCTCGATTATGTGCAAATACAGAGTAGGAACAATGGCAAGTTGATGGTGAGTATAAGAACGACTAGAAGTATAGCAAGTTGATGGTGAGTATAAGAACGACTAAAGTATAGCAAGTTGATGGTGAGTATAAGAACGACTAAAGTATAGCAAGTTGATGGTGAGTATAAGAACGACTAGAAGTATAGCAAGTTGATGGTGAGTGTAAGAACGACTAGAAGTATAGCAAGTTGATGTTGAGTATAAGAACGACTAGAAGTATAGCAAGTTGATGGTGAGTGTAAGAACGACCAGAAGTATAGCAAGTTGATGGTGAGTGTAAGAACGACTAGAAGTATAGCAAGTTGATGGTGAGTGTAAGAACGACTAGAAGTATAGCAAGTTGATGTTGAGTATAAGAACGACTAGAAGTATAGCAAGTTGATGGTGAGTGTAAGAACGACCAGAAGTATAGCAAGTTGATGGTGAGTGTAAGAACGACTAGAAGTATAGCAAGTTGATGGTGAGTGTAAGAACGACTAGAAGTATAGCAAGTTGATGGTGAGTGTAAGAACGACTAGAAGTATAGCAAGTTGATGGTGAGTGTAAGAACGACTAGAAGTATAGCAAGTTGATGGTGAGTGTAAGAACGACTAGAAGTATAGCAAGTTGATGGTGAGTGTAAGAACGACTAAAGTATAGCAAGTTGATGGTGAGTGTAAGAACGACCAGAAGTATAGCAAGTTGATGGTGAGTGTAAGAACGACTAGAAGTATAGCAAGTTGATGGTGAGTGTAAGAACGACTAGAAGTATAGCAAGTTGATGGTGAGTGTAAGAACGACTAGAAGTATAGCAAGTTGATGGTGAGTGTAAGAACGACTAAAGTATAGCAAGTTGATGGTGAGTGTAAGAACGACTAGAAGTATAGCAAGTTGATGGTGAGTGTAAGAACGACTAGAAGTATAGCAAGTTGATGGTGAGTGTAAGAACGACTAGAAGTATAGCAAGTTGATGGTGAGTGTAAGAACGACTAGAAGTATAGCAAGTTGATGGTGAGTGTAAGAACGACTAAAGTATAGCAAGTTGATGGTGAGTATAAGAACGACTAGAAGTATAGCAAGTTGATGGTGAGTATAAGAACGACTAGAAGTATAGCAAGTTGATGGTGAGTGTAAGAACGACTAAAGTATAGCAAGTTGATGGTGAGTATAAGAACGACTAGAAGTATAGCAAGTTGATGGTGAGTGTAAGAACGACTAAAGTATAGCAAGTTGATGGTGAGTATAAGAACGACTAGAAGTATAGCAAGTTGATGGTGAGTGTAAGAACGACTAAAGTATAGCAAGTTGATGGTGAGTATAAGAACGACTAGAAGTATAGCAAGTTGATGGTGAGTATAAGAACGACTAGAAGTATAGCAAGTTGATGGTGAGTATAAGAACGACTAGAAGTATATCTTATCAATATTTGGTTAATGCCAAATATAAATTACATTTAGTTCGAAGCTGAAGAGGAGGTCGTTGAAATAGAGGTTGTAGATTTAATTGGAACTATATATATATATATATATATATATATATATATATATATATATATATAATTTATATATACATATATATATGTATATATATATATATATATATATATATATATGTATATATATATATATATATATATATATATATATATATATATATATATATATATGTATATATATATATATATATATATATATATATATATATATATATATACATATATATATATATATATATATATATATATATATATATATATATATGTATATATATATATATATATATATATGCTGTATATATATATAAACATGTATATATATATATATATATATATATATATATATATATATATATATATATATATATAAGGAGGGTATAGATAAATTGCACATAAGCGTTTATAACAGATAGACGAAAAAAAGGAAATGGAATTCAACTGTGAGGTCACTGAGACAGCCGGGAGTGTTTGTTGGCATAAGAAATAAGGAGAGATTACAAAAACATTAAGTTATGATATGAACAAATGAAAGCTTTAGTGTGATAAAAAGGAGATTATTTGAGCTGCAGTTGTATGACTGCAGAGATCCACTGTTTGCAAGTATACTGGCAGGTAGATAAAATCGTCAAGGAAAAGATTTGATAAAAAGAAAAACAATAAAATTAGAGGAATTACAATGACCAACAACTATAGGAAGAACACGTACAGGAAAATAAGTCCAGGCAAAATTAAGGTTACTGAACGAAATAATTTCAAAGATAAAATTGAGAATGGAGGGCATGAAGTTAATAAAGTATATGTTTTGATATTTATTATGCTGAAGGTAGGTGAAAGAAGAGAAGTAGGACAGAATGATATAAGAGTGAACAGTGTTTATGTAATACAAAAAGTTTTTATGAAAGCAACATGAAAACATAGCTATAACATGGATTATTAATATTTTTCTATCTATATTTTTCGTAATCATATTCGGTATATATTATGATTTCATTTTCATCTTTGCATGTCTTTGCATGTCTTTGCATTTACGTGTTGAAGATAGAATATAATCAGACTGGATTCGTATATAAAAAAATTTGAACTTGATTCATTAATGAACACACCCCCCTTATATAATGATTTTAGCCCAATTAATCTGCGGTTTAATTCCTTGGTGATACGCGATATGGTCTTTTTGATTGCAATGAAATCCTTACTAAATTTGCATGAAAAATTTCCTTGTCTAACAACCTTATATCCATAAAAGAATCTGAGTTTTAATGTTGGTACCAGACTTTCTTTTCTTCATGCTAGATGCCAAAAGATTATGTTGTCTTTGATCAGCCAAGACTGTTAGGCTTCTATCAGTTTTGGGGCGTTTTCCCTTTGTCAAAAAATAGATAGTCAAATGTTTGTCAATAATTCTGATCTCACTTATTCTTATAAGTATTTTTATCCAAAATTTAAGGTTATCTTATATTTCCTCTTCTACTAGCAGTACACTGGAACTTTAAAAGTTCAAACTTGCAGCAATATTTCTTTATGTTGAACAGGCTGACATAAGTTTCTTTTTGATAGTTTGCTTATGAAAGATCTATTTTAATGTGGTTACTGTTCTTAGAATATGTTATTTTAATTGTTCAATACTTCTCTTTCAGTTTATTTATTTCCTTATTTCCTTTCCTCGCTGGGCTATTTCTTCCTGTTGGAGCCATTGGACTTATAGCATTCTGCTTTTCCAACTAAGG
>NC_090748.1:9810362-9811738 GCF_036898095.1 Palaemon carinicauda
AGACTATTTTGATTTAAAGCAGAGTGTTATAATGACGCGTCAAGCAAAGAAGGTGTGTTTTCATAAAAAAAATAAAAAAGTAGGAATGAAAATTAAAAGAGCATCATTGGAATATTATTCAAGATATTGGACTACTTTTATTGTAATTTGCACAGAGTAATTCTATAAGGAGGTTTAACCTGTATAATATTTAGATCACACAGGACTATAATTCACTAATTGTATACTTACAGAGCGAATATCTCAGACAAATACTACTTGCTCTCTCTCTCCTCTCTCTCCTCTCTCTCCTCTCTCTCTCTCTCTCATCCTCTCTCCGTCTCACTCCTCTCTCTCTCTCTCTCTCTCTCACACACACATAATGCGGCCTGATTACTCTTTAAAATAAAATGTTATAATAACGAAATGGCCCAGACAAGAAACATATCACAGAGCGACCGATAGTTCACATGTCTAATAAGTACGAATAACGAGTCACTCTATACAACAGAAAGTTTTCACGTCTAACTTTAAGTTCTAATTCATGCAAAATTGCCCTTTACGTCACCCGGCCACTAAATTATTTTTAATTCATATATTGTTATCCAATTAACTTCTAATTAGTCCTGCCCCCGTTCATATAATGAGGCCAAGTAAGATACAATTCTCTCTTTGTCAAGGGAAAAACGTCTTGACGAGACAAGTCTAGAACGGCGGAATTGTAAGTGAATACTCTGAATAATCCTCCTTAATCTTCAGATCCTCCTTTTAATCTCCGCCAGCTCATTTATTGCTTGCTATCTCGGGGGAGGACTTTTAGCTTTTTGCCTTCTTCAAAATAGATGTCAAGAAGAACCCAGTTCGGAATACAGTAGAGAGAGAGAGAGGAGAGAGAGATGATGAGAGAGAGAGAGTGAGAGAGGAGAGAGAGAGAGGATCTTCAGCTCCTCCTTTTCAATCTTCCCCCTACTAATTTATTGCTTGCTTCTCGGGGAGACTTTCGCTTTTTTGCCTTTTTCAAAATAGACGTCAAGAAGAACGAGTTCGGAATACGCAACGAGAGAGAGAGAGAGAGAGAGAGAGAGAAGAGAGAGAGAGAGAGAGAGAGATCTTCAGATCCTCCTTTCAATCTCCCCCTACTCATTTAATTGCTTGCGCTTGCTTACTGGGGGAGACTTTTGCTATTTGCCTCCTTCAAATAGACGTCAGGAAGAACGAGTTTAGAATACACAGCGAGAGAGAGAGAGAGAGAGAGGGAGAGAGAGAGAGAGAGAGAGAGAGAGAGAAATATTCAGATCTTCTTCTTTCAATCCTCCCCCTATTCATTTATTGCTTGCTTTCTCGGGGAGACTTTTGCTATTTGCCTCCTTCAAAATAGACGTCAAGAAGAACAAGTT
>NC_090748.1:9814738-9817238 GCF_036898095.1 Palaemon carinicauda
AATAATAATAATAATAATAACAACAATGATAATGATAACAACAACAACAACAACAACAACAACAACAATAATTAATAATAATATAATAATAAAAATACGTACCGTATATCAAATCATCTGAATGACGTCACATGTGTAGGGTGGTGTGCTTGGAACAACCACGATTAGTCAAATGTGTTTAGAAGACCATCGTACTAATCCTGTGTGGGTGGTCAGTCAATGAACTCCTGCATGACTGATGTAAGTTCAAGTACGGTTCCTGCTGTTTAAAGTCTCAGAGGAGACAATTCTAGAATACGTGTTGCTTTGTTTTGAGAACGGATGCAAATTGTCTTGGAGAAGCCGATAATTAAATGCTATTATGAGGGTGTGTTGGTTGGTAAGAGTCGATATTAGACTTGCTTTTATTTTGCATTGAATATAAACTATAAAAATATATACACAGAAAAATTAAATAATTAAATGATACTGAAATATGAATTAAGAAAAATAAAAGCAGGAGTAAGTATCAGCCTCCTTAATCAAGTATATAGAAACCATATTATGCGTTATCATATACATCTACATCGCTTCTCACTTTGAAGTGTGGTCAACTTCTGTTTTATCCTAAATCAACTAGACATCTATTTTCTTAAGTGATCATATATATATATTTATATATATTTATGTATATATATATGTATATATATATATATATATATATATATATATATATATATATATGTATATATATATGTACATATATATATATATATATATATATATACATATATATATACATATATATATGTATAAATATATATATATATATATATATATATATATATATATATATATATATATATTATATTTTCATATATATAAATATATATATACATATACATATATATATATATGTATATATATATATATATATATATATATATGCATATATATATATATATATATATATATATATATATATATATATTACATCTTAGCAATATAGAAAAATTTTGTGAATAAATTTTTTAATGGTCTTTCATTACGTCTGTATGACAAGTAACGTATGTACAGTTGCACACAGGAATTTCTGCTACACCTCGCTCTGAGGCAGTACAACCCAGCCGTACCTTTAATGCACGGCAAGTTTTTGTGTTAAGCCCGCCCACCATTTCTACCATCCCACTCTACACTCCCTGTCTGGATAGTAGGATACTCGCCGCCAAGTTACAGTGTGACAGAGCGAGGTCTGCCAGGAACTCCTGAGTTCATCCTGTACATCTTATCATCATTATATATTCCTAACTATGATTTGATATGAAAATGATATCTAAAATACAACGGTTCATAATTTTCATAACAATTTCATACGCCCTGTATTTCGTCACCGTATTTCGTTTATACGCAAATCTATTCCTAGGCGTAACTGAATAATAATTCCAAAATTACAAAATCACTCGTTTTGTCATAAATCTACCATTGCCCAAATATCATGGAGGTGGGTACCCTATAGAATCATTCTACAATATAATTAGATTTCAAAGTTGATAAACTTTTATAATCATTTCCACTTTACAGAGAGAGAGAGAGAGAGAGAGAGAGAGAGGAGAGAGAGAGAGAGAGAGAGTATTTATCAAGATAACATAGTGTATATAGAAAAGATACGTAAAGATGGGACAAAAATAAATTTCTAATGAGGTCTGAATTCAAGACAAGGAGAAGAATATAAAAATCTACACTTTAAATTAAAGTAAAAACCAATTAAAATATAATGTACAAATAATACTGGGGGAAATGTATATGACAAATATTTCCATAAACAAATATATATAAAGGAATAGCCTTAGGTAATCCCCCCCAAAAACCTAAGATACACTGTTAAAAAAAAAAAAAAAAAAAAAAAAATCTCCGTAAAAAATATCGTGTTTTCAGCCGTATTTCAGTAAAATACAGGCGACCGCAATTTTCCCATAATTTGTTATTATCTTTTATGGGTTATTGACCGTAGTATCCCTCCTTAACGTCAATATATCCGTTTTTGAAGCGGTAAATGCGTGACAACAATTATTCCAGGATTCTTACTTTTTTTTTTACGGCAATATTTTAACAGGGTATCGTAATAACTAAATATGGACCAACTATCTAAACAAAATCATTTTACCCCCTCCACAATTAACAATATGAGTTTGAAGCTTATTCATTAATGCATATATAGCAATGAAATTGCATAGATGGTCATTGATAAATGTATAATTATGTTCTTATTTATGATTTCATACATAGGCATAATTTGAAAAATCTTATTTAAAGTTTAAAGGTCGCTCATGAATAGCAGAGGCAAGGGACAGTGACATTAGCCTATCGAGCAGGACAGTGCCCTAGAGACTGACAATATATACATATGATCAGCGCCTAAGCCCCCTCTCCTCCTAAGCTAGGACCAAGGAGGGCCAGGCAAAGGCTGCTGATGATTCAACAGATAGACCTATATGCTCCCCCAAACCTATATCCTTAGTTC
>NC_090748.1:9822238-9842238 GCF_036898095.1 Palaemon carinicauda
GGGAGACATTGCAGAATAAAAAGATAATTTATTTTATAGACATGAAACTGGAAAAGAAATGGCATCTTACAGCGTATAAAACAAGAGATCATAAGATTTTAATCAGCAGCTCTATCCCGAAGGATGTATATAGTTACACAAAACTGTTAGGTTAAATTAATGATTTAACTCTGAACCACTATAGTCCATTTCTTTTAGCGATGCATATTTGCACCGACTCGCAGCGGTGCCCTTTTAGCTCGGAAAAGTTTCCGGATCGCTGATTGGTTGGACAAGATAATTCTAACCAATCAGCGATCAGGAAACTTTTCCGCGCTAAAAGGGCACCGCCGCGAGTCGGTGTACATATGCATCGCTAAAAGAAATGGACTATAGGACTCTTTTGTAAGCATTCGGTTTAGATAGCGGGATATTTTCTAGAAGAAATATCAATAAAATTATCAAAGATATGCATATGTTATGTATGTCGTCTGTCAAACACATCATAGATTTTTTTCTTTTATTGACTTAACATCCTACATATTGCATTCAATTACTCCAGTGCTGAAGTACTATGTATTTCACATGGGAAAAAAAAAAAAAATGCAAAACTATGATGGGTAATATGCCATCCCTGACTTGGAGTTACAAATTATTGTATCTTCTAGAACAAACATAAACAATGTAAAATGTACAGTAACAAAATCCAGGAAGAAATGGTTCCAAAATTTCATAAGAAAACCATCATATAATAATTACTTCCACTTAGATATTAATCGGGACATGAGGCTCCCAACCCTTAACTAGACTTCATGAGAGCTAAGAAGTTACTAGTGAACGTTATAAAAATTCATTCTCAGAGTCTAGTTTTCAATTATATTCCGTTACATTATGTTATTTTATCTCTATATTTTTATATTCCGTTACATTATATTATTTTATCTCTATATTTTTATCTTCCTATATGTTATATTATTTTATCTCTATATTTTTATATTCCGTTATATTATATTATTTTATCTCTATATTTTTATATTCCTATATGTTATATTATTTTATCTCTATATTTTTATATTCCGTTATGTTATATAAGTAATAGGGATACAGAATTTTAAAGAATATTTGGAAAATACAAACGCGAGGCGCCAATCAATCTCGATATGGCACGATAAAACATAAGGTGACTTAAAATCTCTTGGCAACTGGTTTAAAGGTTTAAATACCGCTCATGAATGGCGGGGGCAAGGGACAATGCCATTGCCCTATCGAGTAGTACAATGCCCTAGAGACTGACCATTTATACATATGATCAGCGCCCAAGCCCCTTCTCCACTCTAGCGAATACCAAGGAGGGCCAGGCATTGGCTGCTGATGACTCAGCAGATAGACCTATAGGCTCCCCCAAAACCCACCACCCTTAGCTCACAAGGATGGTGAAGTTGCAACGACCAAAGAAACTAACGAGTCTCAACGGGACTCGAACGCCAGTCTTGACGTTCACCAGTCAGGGACGTTACCACATCGGTGAACTTGATTAAAGGAATCTCCCACATTTTCAGTGTAGAACTGTCTTATATAACATAGTTAATAAAAGTCAATTGACTAATCTATTTCAAGGGTGCCACTTGCATGTATGTGACGAGATCCATAGAAATAACCTCATACAATAAGTAATAACGTAATTACAAAAGTTGAATTTATTTCAAAATGAACGAAATCATCTGATAATTATCATGATGATATGTTAATTGAGAGTGAGTCCTCAGTTCTTTCTTTCCCTGACATTTCGATAATTTCGACTTTCTGAAAATGTTTTAATCAACTAGAAATAGATGAAGTAACTGTGATCACACAGAAGTACTTCTAACACTTCTATTAGTACTGTTTCTATTTTAGAATAAAACACTTATAGATATGAGAATAATCATGAGTTTCATATTGAATAAGTGTATAAATCTGACATGTGACGATCAAAAGGAATTATTGCCCCTGTACGTGCAGCAGGAAAAAAAAATCAGAACAGATTAGCCTTCATCTATTTCTGATTCAAATATAAACATATTTTAAAAGCATAAGATATTAAAAAGTGGTAAATGTTATTTGTGGAATTGCTCTCGTATTTATGTGTGTATGTATGTGTGCACGTGTGCATGTGTTTGTGCTTGTACGTACGTTTGTCTGCTATATTACTTCAATAATCCTGATTGGAAATTGGTGTCTTACACGCATAAGGGTCAATGCATAGAATCAAGCTTAATGAAACTTTTTATATCAGAAGACCTCCTGTTACTAATAAAACACCATATCAAACCAACCTATTTTAAGCCACAGGGTTATTTGCATTTGCAACCAGTAAATGATTTGCTCCAATGAACGCTTCTGTTTTTAAACTCCAATTAAAAAAAAAAAAAAAAAAAAAAAAAAAAAAAAAAAGGATTCCTAATAACACCCCTATGAATGATATTTAACCCTCGAAGGCTTTATCTATTCCTAAGGTAAATTGAGTAGCATTGCCAGTCACTTAGTCATAAGTGCAGCTGAAATGATAGGACTCTGACGTCATATCTGTGAAGGAATGCAGATTAAAAAGTGTGCTGTGCCTTATTGAAATCAGCTGTTGCTTGGCTATATATCGATTGCATATAATGTTCCTAGGTTTAAAGTAATTACTAATATCGTGCTATTTAATTTCGGGATTATCCATAAATAATTTCTTAGTATTAGAAATTTTTTTCTTACCATAAATTGGCTTAAAAAAATTCTATAGCAAAAACGCTTTTTCAATTAACTTGTATTATAATTTTCCTTTATTCCTTTTTTTAATATTAAAGTCTGTATAACATTCATTCTCTTATTAGTGATTTCTTGATTAAGATTAACACACTCACATGTGTGAAATAATTATTAATCCACAGCAATTTGTAATTGCTGCCTTACGTTCAGAGAATTCACCCAGTCCACTATAATCATAATTTAACATAATCTCTTTAACTTAAGTAAAAATAACAAGGATTATACAGAATTGCTCCATAATTACCCCAGTAAAGAATAAACTCTCTCGCGCACAAAAGATATAAAGACGTGAATAATCAAAACAAAATCCTCCAGAAAAAGATGCATCAGTTACTAAATAAATTTCCTTTTGTTTACACACCCGTCTTTATAAGCAACTAGACTTTGAATCGCAAACATGAAAAGATACTTAGTTCATTGTGCGACGCAGCATCTCTGGGGTTACAATGATAACAGCCAAATCGCTTATCCCAGACATCCAGAAGTGAAGGGAGTTTTCGATGAACGGCAAATGCTTTTAGGAAGGAAGTGATCACATATCGGTTTTCCTATTTTTTTTTTCTTTTCATCGCTGATAGCATTTATGATGATTGCATAATGCCCCGTATTATAATAACCTATACTCATATATGTTCGAGGGTTGTGGTGGCCGATGTGATAATGTCCTGACTGGTGATCGCCAGACTGTGGTTTGAGTACGGCTCAAACTCGTTTGTTCCTTCGGTAGCTGCAACTTCACCATCCTTGTGAGCTAAAGATGGGGAGAGCCTATAGGTCTATCTGCTGAGTCATCAGCAGCCATTATCTGGCTCTCCTTGGCCCTAGCTTAGGTGGAGAGGGGTTTGGGAGCTGATCATATATATGTGGTCAGTCTCTAGGACATTGTCCTGCTTGATAGGGCAATATCACTGTCCCTTGCCTCCGCCATTCCTGAACGACCTTTAAACCTGTCTTAATGCAGACAGAAACTAATTCACGATTGCTTGTTTAAAGATGTGATTTCATAATCATCAACATTAGGCCTTTGATCCTTCTTCACGTTCTTTAATTAGCTGCGGGCTGGCACAGTGCTAAAAGTCCGTGTCCTACTATTCTAAGGCAACCTTGAATAAAGTTGTTACTATCTATACTTAATGCAGTATTGCCTTAGGTCAATCTAAAACTTAAACATAATTCTCAGAACCTAATGGAACCCAGGTTGACGTACTTATATCCCCTACCTGTAGAACTGTTATGGCTATACAGTAGATCTCCTGTTTACGTTAATCAGAATCTTTATACTTGAATTCTTTTACGTAGAGTTTTGATAAAAATACACTACTTGGAAGGTTGGATATGTCACTTCTCCTGTTAACTAAAAATCCCCTTAGTCAAGATTACAGGTGAATGCTAAAACATTTTGTTTACCTTTAGACCTCAAAAAACTGTTATCATTAGAGGTCTAGGGTTTTCCTGTATCAAAATCTTTATGCTTGAATTCTTTAAGTCAAGGTTAGGAAAAAATACGCTACCTAGAGGATTGGCGTCTCACTTCTCCAATTAACTAAAATCCTTTTGGTCTCAGTCGTCTCCAAAAAAACACAAATCTAAAAATCTTTATGATAAAATTCTTATTCAATTACATTATGCAATGTCTGGACCGAACGGTTAGTACCTATATATTCATTCAAAATCTAGTGTCTTTTGATTTAGAAGCGTTTTTATTCTCGTCCAAAGAGATTTCTATGACTTTGATCTCTCTCTCTCTCTCTCTCTCTCTCTCTCTCTCTCTCTCTCTCTCTCTCTCTCTCTCTCTCTCTCTTACTTACTTACTTATTCATCTTTTATTTACACGCATAAAAACGTAGAATTATGCGCAAGTAGGTGTGCCTGTATACTCATTAGGTGATAAATGTTATCACACGAGGCCCTTTTTACATGACATCATTCGCAGAGGCCCTTGCGATGGGTCCTCGTTAAGATAACTAGCTCATTTGACATTATAAAGGGAGCTCATCAGGACCCCACTCGGATTAGGCTTGGTCATGAAATTTATTTGCATGCCTCTCCCACACAGGATTAGTTCGATGTCCTTCTAAACACATTTAACAAATCGCCTGCGTTTCAATCCAAAAGGATGGTTTGTCTTTCACACGACTGACGTCGACGATTTATGCTAATCTTGTTTTAATTTCTTTTTTCAATCTATTCAAATGCAGTTTCATATTATTATTATTATTATTATTATTATTATTATTATTATTATTATTATTATTATTATTATTTGCTAAGCTACAAGTTAAAGGCTCCAACCTGGAAAATAGCTCAGTGAAGAATGGAAATAAGGAGACAAATAGAAAATTTTTCCTGTGTGTACCCTTAAACAAGAGGACACTAACCCAAGGCAGTGGAAGACCAGGGTGCAGAGGAACTCTAACCCAAGGCAGTGGATGACCATGGTACAGAGGAACTCAAACCCAAGGCAGTGGAAGACCATGGTACAGAGGAACTCTAACCCAAGGCAGTGGAAGACCATGGTACAGAGGAACTCAAACCCAAGGCAGTGGAAGACCATGGTGCAGAGGAACTCTAACCCAAGGCAGTGGAAGACCATGGTACAGAGGAACTCAAACCCAAGACAGTGGAAGACCATGGTACAGAGGAACTCTAACCCAAGGCAGTGGAAGACCATGGTGCAGAGGAACTCTAACCCAAGGCAGTGGAAGACCAGGGTACAGAGGAACTCAAACCCAAGGCAGTGGAAGACCATGGTGCAGAGGAACTCTAACCCAAGGCAGTGGAAGACTAGGGTACAGAGGAACTCAAACCCAAGACAGTGGAAGACCATGGTGCAGAGGAACTCTAACCCAAGGCAGTGGAAGACCATGGTACAGAGGAACTCAAACCCAAGACAGTGGAAGACCATGGTGCAGAGGAACTCTAACCCAAGACAGTGGAGGACCATGGTGCAGAGGAACTCAAACCCAAGGCAGTGGAAGACCATGGTGCAGAGGAACTCTAACCCAAGGCAGTGGAAGACCATGGTGCAGAGGAACTCAAACCCAAGGCAGTGGAAGACCATGGTGCAGAGGAACTCTAACCCAAGGCAGTGGAGGACCATGGTGCAGAGGAACTCAAACCCAAGGCAGTGGAAGACCATGGTGCAGAGGAACTCAAACCCAAGGCAGTGGAAAACCATGGTACAGAGGAACTCTAACCCAAGGCAGTGGAGGACCATGGTACAGAGGAACTCAAACCCAAAGCAGTGGAAGACCATGGTACAGAGGAACTCTAACCCAAGGCAGTGGAAGAACATGGTGCAGAGGAACTCTAACCCAAGGCAGTGGAAGACCATGGTGCAGAGGAACTCTAACCCAAGGCAGTGGAAGACCATGGTGCAGAGGAACTCAAACCCAAGGCAGTGGAAGACCATGGTGCAGAGGAACTCTAACCCAAGGCAGTGGAAGACCATGGTACAGAGGAACTCAAACCCAAGACAGTGGAAGACCATTGTACAGAGGAACTCTAACCCAAGGCGGTGGAGGACCATGGTACAGAGGAACTCTAACCCAAGACAGTGGAAGACCATGGTACAGAGGAACTCTAACCCAAGGCAGTGGAAGACCATGGTACAGAGGAACTCAAACCCAAGGCAGTGGAAGACCATGGTGCAGAGGAACTCAAACTCAAGGCAGTGGAGGACCATGGTGCAGAGGAACTCAAACCCAAGGCAGTGGAAGACCATGGTGCAGAGGAACTCAAACCCAAGGCAGTGGAAAACCATGGTACAGAGGAACTCTAACCCAAGGCAGTGGAGGACCATGGTGCTGAGGAACTCAAACCCAAAGCAGTGGAAGACCATGGTGCAGAGGAACTCTAACCAAAGGCAGTGGAAGACCATGGTACAGACGAACTCAAACCCAAGGCAGTGGAAGACCATGGTGCAGAGGAACTCAAACCGAAGACAGTGGAAGACCATGGTGCAGAGGAACTCTAACCCAAGGCAGTGGAAGACCATGGTACAGAGGAACTCAAACCCAAGGCAGTGGAAGACCATGGTGCAGAGGAACTCTAACCCAAGGCAGTGGAAGACCATGGTACAGAGGAACTCTAACCCAAGGCAGTGGAAGACCATGGTACAGAGGAACTCTAACCCAAGGCAGTGGAAGACCATGGTACAGAGGAACTCTAACCCAAGGCAGTGGAAGACCATGGTACAGAGGAACTGAAACCCAAGGCAGTGGAAGACCATGGTACAGAGGAACTCTAACGCAAGGCAGTGGAAGACCATGGTACAGAGGAACTCTAACCCAAGGCAGTGGAAGACCATGGTGCAGAGGAACTCAAACCCAAGGCAGTGGAAGACCATGGTGCAGAGGAACTCTAACCCAAGGCAGTGGAAGACCAGGGTACAGAGGAACTCAAACCCAAGACAGTGGAAGACCATGGTGCAGAGGAACTCTAACCCAAGGCAGTGGAAGACCATGGTGCAGAGGAACTCAAACCCAAGACAGTGGAAGACCATGGTGCAGAGGAACTCTAACCCAAGACAGTGGAGGACCATGGTGCAGAGGAACTCAAACCCAAGGCAGTGGAAGACCATGGTGCAGAGGAACTCTAACCCAAGGCAGTGGAAGACCATGGTGCAGAGGAACTCAAACCCAAGGCAGTGGAAGACCATGGTGCAGAGGAACTCTAACCCAAGGCAGTGGAAGACCATGGTGCAGAGGAACTCAAACCCAAGGCAGTGGAAGACCATGGTGCAGAGGAACTCAAACCCAAGGCAGTGGAAAACCATGGTACAGAGGAACTCTAACCCAAGGCAGTGGAGGACCATGGTACAGAGGAACTCAAACCCAAAGCAGTGGAAGACCATGGTACAGAGGAACTCTAACCCAAGGCAGTGGAAGAACATGGTGCAGAGGAACTCTAACCCAAGGCAGTGGAAGACCATGGTGCAGAGGAACTCTAACCCAAGGCAGTGGAAGACCATGGTGCAGAGGAACTCAAACCCAAGGCAGTGGAAGACCATGGTGCAGAGGAACTCTAACCCAAGGCAGTGGAAGACCATGGTACAGAGGAACTCAAACCCAAGACAGTGGAAGACCATTGTACAGAGGAACTCTAACCCAAGGCAGTGGAGGACCATGGTACAGAGGAACTCTAACCCAAGACAGTGGAAGACCGTGGTACAGAGGAACTCTAACCCAAGGCAGTGGAAGACCATGGTACAGAGGAACTCAAACCCAAGGCAGTGGAAGACCATGGTGCAGAGGAACTCAAACTCAAGGCAGTGGAGGACCATGGTGCAGAGGAACTCAAACCCAAGGCAGTGGAAGACCATGGTGCAGAGGAACTCAAACCCAAGGCAGTGGAAAACCATGGTACAGAGGAACTCTAACCCAAGGCAGTGGAGGACCATAGTGCTGAGGAACTCAAACCCAAAGCAGTGGAAGACCATGGTGCAGAGGAACTCTAACCAAAGGCAGTGGAAGACCATGGTACAGACGAACTCAAACCCAAGGCAGTGGAAGACCATGGTGCAGAGGAACTCAAACCGAAGACAGTGGAAGACCATGGTGCAGAGGAACTCTAACCCAAGGCAGTGGAAGACCATGGTACAGAGGAACTCAAACCCAAGGCAGTGGAAGACCATGGTGCAGAGGAACTCTAACCCAAGGCAGTGGAAGACCATGGTACAGAGGAACTCTAACCCAAGGCAGTGGAAGACCATGGTACAGAGGAACTCTAACCCAAGGCAGTGGAAGACCATGGTACAGAGGAACTCTAACCCAAGGCAGTGGAAGACCATGGTACAGAGGAACTGAAACCCAAGGCAGTGGAAGACCATGGTACAGAGGAACTCTAACCCAAGGCAGTGGAAGACCATGGTACAGAGGAACTCTAACCCAAGGCAGTGGAAGACCATGGTGCAGAGGAACTCTAACCCAAGGCAGTGGAAGACCATGGTGCAGAGGAACTCTAACCCAAGGCATTGGAAGACCATGGTGCAGAGGAACTCAAACCCAAGGCTGTGGAAGACCATGGTACAGAGGAACTCTAACCCAAGGCAGTGGAAGACCATGGTACAGAGGAACTCTAACCCAAGGCAGTGGAAGACCATGGTACAGAGGAACTCTAACCCCAGTGGAAGACCATGGTACAGAGGAACTCTAACCCAAGGCAGTGGAAGACCATGGTACAGAGGAACTCTAACCCAAGGCAGTGGAAGACCATGGTACAGAGGAACTCAAACCCAAGGCAGTGGAAGACCATGGTGCAGAGGAACTCTGACCCAAGGGAGTGGAAGACCATGGTACAGAGGAACTCTAACCCAAGGCAGTGGAAGACCATGGTGCAGAGGAACTCTAACCCAAGGCAGTGGAAGACTATGGTACAGAGGAACTCTAACCCAAGGCAGTGGAAGACCATGGTGCAGAGGAACTCAAACCCAAGGCAGTGGAAGACCATGGTACAGAGGAACTCAAACCCAAGGCAGTGGAAGACCATCGTACAGAGGAACTCAAACCCAAGGCAGTGGAAGACCATGGTGCAGAGGAACTCAAACCCAAGGCAGTGGAAGACCATGGTACAGAGGAACTCAAACCCAAGGCAGTGGAGGACCATGGTGCAGAGGAACTCAAACCCAAGGCAGTGGAGGACCATGGTGCAGAGGAACTCAAACCCAAGGCAGTGGAAGACCATGGTGCAGAGGAACTCTAACCCAAGGCAGTGGAAGACCTTGGTACAGAGGAACTCAAACCCAAGGCAGTGGAAGACCATGGTACAAAGGAACTCAAACCCAAGGCAGTGGAAGACCATGGTACAGAGGAACTCAAACCCAAGGCAGTGGAGGACCATGGTGCAGAGGAACTCAAACCCAAAGCAGTGGAAGACCATGGTACAGAGGAACTATAACCCAAAGCAGTGGAAGACCATGATGCAGATGCTATGGCACTACCCAGAACTAGAGAAGAATGGTTTGATTTCAGAGTGTCCTAGAAGAACTGATACCATAGCTAAAGAGTCTCTTCTACTCTTACCAAGGGGGAAGTAGCCTCTGAACAATTACAGTTCAGTGCCAATTGAATTTATGGATCCCTCTGCTTGTCTATTATCATATCGAAAAATTATTTAATTTTACGTACAATTTATCTTCGAAACCTTTAATGTATGATGCTTTACACCTGATGCAATAATCTGGCTTACAAATACGAATATAATAAAGGACAATTAATATATATTTTGTTCTAAATTATATTTCACATAGTTAGTTGAAGTATATATTGCCATTTATTTATGGTTGTTAGGTCATTCCAGCTGCTAAATCTAGTTTGTTTATGCGGGCTGATGTCAAAATAACATGTGTTCTTAAAATCATGGTCAGAGCCGAATTCTTTGAGGCCACAATTTTGGGTTCCCTTGTTTTGGGGTATATTAACACAGTTTTCTTCATGTTCATATACTTCTAAACACTCAGTTACCTCATTATTTATATGGGATTTTTATTAATTTTCGTTACAAGTATATTTTCCATAATGATATTATATTTATATCTAATATCAATAAACCTATTTACTACGGTTGCTCTCACAAACTTTTCTAGTCCTTTCCTTCTTTTTTTCCAAGTAAGAGTTTTCGTTTTTTTCAGTCTCGTACCATAGTAACATGTGCTCTTTATGAAAATTTATATATATATATATATATATATATATATATATATATATATATATATATATATATATATGTGTGTGTGTGTGTGTGTGTGTGTGTGTACATATATATGCATATATATAATTTCTATATTTATATATATATATATATATATATATATATATATGTTTATACATATACATATATATACATATATATGTTTATACATATACAAATATGTACATATATATACATATACATATATATATATATATATATATATATATATATATATGAACTTTAGGACAAAAAATCAACCTACTGCATCAATATACGAATGAGAGAATTAAAAACCATTAAATGAAAACTTAGGAAAAGTTCAAGAAACATGAAAAGAGACGAATGCTTGCATTTGCACAGGATCTTATGAGGGCGAAGGAGTTTAATGACTCGTTTGAGGATAAGTCAAGAACATCTGCCATTAATCTTCCTTAACTTTTATTATTATTATTATTACTAGTAATTGCTAAGCTACAACCTTTACTTGGAAAAGCAGGATGCTATAAGCCCAGGGGCCCCAAACAGGGAAAATAGTCCAGTGAGGAAAGGAAAAAAGGAAAAATAAAATATTCTAAGAACAGTAACATAAAGATAAATATTTCCTATATAGACTATAAAAACTTTAACAAAACAAGACGAAGAGAAATTAGACAAATTAGTGTGCCCGAGAATACCCTCAAGCAAGAGAACTCTAACCCAAGATATTAAGTTTAAACTCTATTCGTTGCTCATTCTTTCAACACTCGTATTATACCATCTGCGTTGATTCAAGTATTTTTAAGTTAATAGTTCCATGCTATTCCTTGTTAATAGACATTTGTTATTAGTATTCATGTTGGTCTACATATGGGGCAATATGCTTTATTGCTAATCATTTCAAGCAATACTTTCAGATATTCATGTGTGCCACCTATGCACTTAAAGGGTTTAAGGGTCGCTCATGAATGGCAGAGGCAAGGGACGGTGACATTACCTTAGCAAGCAAGACAATGCCCTAGAGTCTTACCATATATACATGTGATCAGCGCCCAAGACCCCTCTCCGCCCAAGCTAGGACCAGGGAGGGCCAGGCAATGGCTACTGATAACTCAGCAGATAGACCTATGGGTTCCCCCTATGCCCCATCCTTAGCTCACAAAGATGGTGAGATTACAACGACCAAAGGAACTAACGAGTTTGAGCGGGACTCAAATATGCCTCACGTAGCGATTCTTAATGGGGTAAAGATCGAACAAAGGAATAAAATTTTAGGCCCCAGGAACACAACTGTCAATAACCATACATTTCCCACATTTCAAGCAATAGTTTCATACATTCCTATGTGCCTTCATACTCTGCTCCAAGCACCACAGATCGGAGTTCGAGTAATACGTTCCTAGGCTTCATTATTATTATTATTATTATTATTATTATTATTATTATGAATTACTAAGCTAAAACCCTAGTTGAAAAAGAAGGATGCTATATGCCCAGGGGCTAGGACTTTAGATTTAAAATTACTGCCGAGATTCTTGGGCAGGATATGCTGTACTATTCTGGCGGTACTTTTAGATTTATTTCAGAAACAGGACATATTTGCTGTTATGCTTTTCAATTGAATTTCTCTTTATTTATAACAAATAATATCTGTGTCAATGACCTTCGATGTTATGATGCCAGAAACTACAAAATGAATCAATCAGTCATAAAAAACTTGCGTAGATTTTTTTTTCTTATTTCTACGAAATTGCAATATATTCTCCATAATATATATATATATATATATATATATATATATATATATACATATATATATATGTATATATATATATATATATATATAATTTGAGATGTTAATTTGAGATGTTTTCTTTATAAGCTGAGACACAAAAACATCTAAATGCAGCCCAGATGAAGGAAGGCCATCGGGTCAAGAGATGACTCCTTGTAATCTTATTGTTCTAAAGAGTGACAGAGAAATGTGGTCAATGTATAAACGTTAGGTATTGAGGCCTTTTAGGTTAGTTTTACTTATAAACCTAGTTTCCTGAAGTCTCTCCTCTCATGGGGATCATTCATTTGCTTTTTAAAAGTTGGTTTTACCAGTATTTAAAAAAAAAATACTCTCTGAGAATTGAATTTCTGAAACTTGTGAAATTAAATCAAGTCTTGAATATATAGTGTAGTTCATTGTAAATATGTCTTTACCTGTTTATTTCTATTATACTTTCCTTCTCGAGAGGTACACTGTAAAATATTTTGTATTATAAAAGCAGCAAAATTCATAGAATAAATGTTGCCAGGCATTTACCATTTAAAAAAACGATATATTGACATAAAGGAATGATATTACGATCACAAACCCGTAGAAAATAATAATAGAGTAGGGTAAAAATTACGGTCACCTGTATTTACTGAAATACGGCGGAGAACTGTATTTTTACGGAGAATTTCCGATTGAAACTAAGGTCTTTTTAACAGTATTTCTACGTTTATATTCTACGATAATTTCTTTTAATGGGAATTGCATCTTACGAAAAAAATGGGGTATCTTGAGATTTTTTATTACTTTCCCTTGATCCTTCTAACTTCTTCCTTCGTATTATATAGAAAAATATAAAATATATCACGTAACAGAACACTATTCTCTCTCTCTCTCTCTCTCTCTCTCTCTCTCTCTCAGAATCAGCTTTTTATATTCACGAATGGCCTAAACATTGACCTGGGGCCGTTACTGCCGAGAGGAAACATTAATGTTATATATAGAATGGATTCTTTACTGACATGCATACATTTACAAAGGAAATGATGATAAGGTTTATTTTATAACTGATTTACACTCTGGAACGCCCTTATTAACAAACACAAATTCGCAGGTGGATGACGCAACACAGTCAGGTGATGGCGAAGACACAGAAATATGACAATTTTCTTTTTCATTATTCGATTTGTCTATCTTGATTACGATGATCATAAAAGCGTCAAATTACACCATAGCCATACACCTTCTGGCATATAACTATTTTGTCTTAAATGATTTGAATCTGTAATGAATATTGATATTCTCCATTCAAGGAAATTCCGTTTGGCAGCGCTGTCCCAAACCCGTCCCACCAACCTTAACTATGCTGATGATTGTTACCTTGGTCACTTGCACAAGGATATGACCTACTATCTATGTGTTCTGATGAAGAAAGGAAATACTAAACACTTTCATAAGTAAACCCAAGTTGCTTCCGATAGCATATTAAAAATTCACACCATTTTCTAATAAAAATATCCACTCCTAATAAGGAAACGATCGTTGGACAATTTACCAACTACCAATTCTCTAGCCTCTACCTTCCTACCAAACTTTTTTGACACACGTGGTCCTCAAGTAATACACTATATTAGTTGAGACAAGGAGCTTCTGATGCCATCTATTGACGTTAACGTAAAACTCTTTACGGTGTAAGGGAGGGAGATAGAGGAGTTTGCGTTATTATGCCTTTAGTATTGTAACAATATTGTTATTCTACGTTGTTTTTACTAACAATACATATCATACCATGAAATATATTATTTATATTTTGGTTTCATACAAAGGTAATTGAAAATTAGGTAAAATAACTGTGTAATTACTTGATTGTCTCTCCGATTTCAGTATATGTGGCATATATGGCGACCTCCCCTCCCCGACCCCCAAATGTAATTGAACTAACGATTGTTTGCAGAGGAAATATTTCTGTGACATTCATTATGAAATTTGTATTTTCTTAAGATTTAAGTTGTGGCTAGACAACAAGGAACATCAAGTTCACGTGCTTCTGTTTCATAGCAATTTTGTGTCCAAATAGCAACAGAAATGAAGTAACAAAAATTATAATGAGTGGATGATGGGGTAATTAGTAATTTGTTACTCTCCGCTAATGCCATCTATTGGCCATGAAAAGAATCAATGTGTAGAGCTCTATAATCCTTGCATTCTGGAACCTTCCAAGACGTCATTTTGCTTTAAAAATGGCCAAAAATAGCCCAATTAATTGTAATTGAATATAGTTTATACCTGTCACACATATTACTACATGAGTATCAATCTATTACCCTTTTCCAATTGGATCGAATCATTCACATGAATGGAACAAGGGACGTGTGCTGCCATCTTTTGACAAGTAGAAACACCCGGGTTCTATTCAAATTTGAAGATTTTTTCCATTAATGCATCAAAAATTCATAATTCTAATAATACTATTTTCTTCTGATTTCAGGCTCTAAGTTTATGTAATTATGTGTAAAATACAGATAATATGTATTACAAAATATATAGAGCAGATCCCAATATTCTGAAAGCAAAGAGTTGGCACTTAGCCATAGAATTTAAAGCACAAGATTTAATCAAAACATACTCATGTCCGCTGCAAATACGTTGTTAGCTAATCATAGGCCCAATTATAGATATCAATCCTCAATAAAGTGTGCCTTATTACGTACATGGGTTTCTTTAATGGTAGCTTCGACTTCAAACACACTGAATTCATTCATGGACATATCAAGGTCTTCCTCAGCTTCAGGTATATCAATCTATTTTGAAGAAAGGATTTCCTTCTTTCAGTCCATCTTGTTTCGAGTATTGTCATCCTGTGTAGTCTTCTGATGATGACTTTCATCTTAAGTTTTGGGGAAAAACTTGCGATCTAATAAATTCATTATTCCTGCACCGTCGTTCAATTAGTTCTTACTTTGCATGTTGCATATTTTTTTTCTTTCTTTTTTTTATAATTCTAACTATCCTTTGCATTCGGATCTTCCAGATTGTGGAATGACCTTCCTAATCAGGCAGCTGAATCGGTGGAACTTCAGAAGTACAAACTTGCATCAAATGTTTTTATTTATGATAAAGAGGCTAACATGAATGTTTTCGCATTATCATCATTATAACTAGTTAAGCTACTACCCTAGTTGAAAAAGCAGGATGCTCTAAGCCCAAGGGCTCCAACAGGGAAAAATAGCCCAGTGAGGAAAGGAAATAAGTAAATACAAGAAGCAATGAACAATTAAAATGAAATATCTCAACAACAGCAACAACATTTAAATAGATCTCTACAAACTTTCAAAAAAAAAAAAAAAAAAAAAAAAGACCATGGTACAGAGGCTAGGGCATTACCTAAGACTATGAAACAATGGTTTGATTTTGGAGAGTCCTTTTACGAGAAGAGATGCTCACCGTAACTAGAGTCTTTTATACCCTTAACAAGAGGAAAACAGCCACTGAAAAATCATAGTGCGGTAGCTAACCCCCTGATCGAAGAAGAATTGTTTGGTAATCTCAATTTTGTCAGGTGTATGAAGGCAGAGAAAAATGTGGAAAGAATATCGCAGACTATTTGATGTATATGTAGACAAAGGAAAACTGGGCTGTAACCAGAGAGAGGGATCCAATGTAGTACTATCTTACCAGTCAATGGACCCAATAACTCTTTGGCAATAGTATCTCAACGGGAGGCTGAGGCCCTGGTTAACCTACTACATACATGACATATCTATTTTAACGTCGTTACAGATCTTAAGATATTTTATTTTATTTATTAATCACTTCTCATATACATTTTATTTATTTCCTTATTTCCTTTACTCGCTGGGCTATTTTTTTATGTTGGAGCCCTTGGGCTTATAGCATCCAGCTTTTCCCACTAGGTTCTAGCTTAGCTAATAATAATAATAATAATAATAATAATAATAATAATAATAATAATAATAATAATAATAATAATAATAATTAGCTGAAATCGGGACGGATATTGTTTGAGATCGGCACTGTCCTTTGTTGATGTCGCTTATTATCACGCAGTTCACTGTAATGTTGCTACATTTAACATCACATTTAAGAAAGCTAAATGGTAGCTGCATCTTTTCAACAGCAGATATTACCATGGAATTTGGTAGGGACAGAGAAACTATGTTTCCCATCATTCCCTGAAATTTTCACTTGAATATGTCAATTATTCTAGGAATAATTTACTCCACCGCCAAAAATAACCATTAAACACATATCGAGATAAACATTTGCTGTGGCTTTTCTATGGCAGATATGAACATTAGAATTGGTATGAACAAAGTAAATGTCCATTCCACAAATCCCTGAAAATTTCATCTAAATATATGAAGTATTCTTTGAGTGATTTACGGCGCCGCCGAAAATCGGACTCCCGCGGATATTGAAAAATTGCTACTGTGACTTTTCTATGGCAAGTATCAATACAAAGATTGGTATAAATGTAGTTCACATAACAACCATAAAACCTTGTGAAAAGCATTTGATTATCTATAAAACTCTAGGAGTAATTTGCGTCTCCTCACTGATTTTTTAGCTATAAATCGTCACATATGAACAAATGTGACAGCCAGGGCATGCTTATAGCAGGTATGAACATAAAAATTGGCAGAAACAAAGCTTATATACATCTAAATAATCTCCTTAAATTTCATTCGAATATGTTAATTGGTATAGGAGTTATTGACCCCACCGCCGAAAATATCAGCTGAATTATTCTAGTAACAATTTACTACACCGCCAAAAATAACCATTCAACTCAAATAAACGTTTTCTGTGGCTTTTCTATAGCTGATATCAACAAGAAAATTAGTATGGCCAATTTAAATATCCATCCCATAAATCCCTGAAATTTCCATTTAGATATGTGAGATATTCTACGAGTAATTTACGGCGCCGCCGAAAATCGGCCTCCCTCGGATATTGAAAAATGGCTACTGTGACTTTTCTATGGCAAATATCAATAGGAAAATTGATGTGATTGTAGTTCACATAACACCCATCAAACCCTGTGAAAATCATTAGGATATCGGTAAGATTCTAGGAGAAGTTCGCTCCTCCTTAATGATTTTCTTGCTAAAAGTCGTCATTTACGAAAAAAAGTGACAGCCAGGGCATGCTTATAGTAGGTATGAATATGAAAATCGGTAGAGACAGAGCTTATATATTTCTAGATAATCCTTTAAAATTTCTTTTAATATGTCTATTGGTATAGGAGTTATTGACTCCATTTCCGGAAATATCTGATGTTACCCCCACCCCATCCCCGCTCTAAATCTATGGTTAGGGAATGACTTAAGCCCCCCTGACACTTGCGCGCATTTTTGCCACGCACTGGCACGCATTGATGCGCGCCAGTGCGTGCCACTTTTTGGCACGCACTGGTGTTTTTCGCGCACTGTTCACGACCAGTTCACTCCAGTTCGCGCATCGTTCACGCGACGTTCACGCGATGGCACGAATTGGCACGCGTAGTTCGCGCATCGTTCACGACACGTTCACGCGAGTTCACTCATCATTCCGCATCGTTTCCGCATTGGTCACGCCAGTTCACGCCAGTTCACGAATTGGCCACTCCATATAAAAACGGGGCTTCTCCAACCCGAGGACATTCTTGGATTGGGTTCGGAAGAGACAACAATGCTTTCTGTCAGAGACACCATGTTTTCGTTTGTATTTTTTGTTGCCCTTTATTTTAGTTTCAATAAAAAAGCATTTGATTTACATATAAATAGCAGACATGAAATATGTACAAGTATTAAGAAAGCATTTTATTTTAACATTAAAAGCAGCAAACAGGAAAAGTTTTTAGGCTGTTGATTTTAAGGTAATAGAGAAAAAAGTGTGTTGAAATAAGAAATCATTTTATTTTTACATTAAAACTGCAAACAGAAAAAATTTGTTTTGCCCTTCATTTTAAGGTAATAAAGAAGAATAAGTATGTTGATGAAATAAAACATCATTTTATTTTTACATTCAAACAGCAAACTTAAAAATTTCTTGGGTTTATTTTTCAGTTCATTTTTATTCAAAACAAAAGTTTTGGGTCTTGATTGGTAATAGAGGAAAATAAGTGTGTGCATGAAATAAGACATCATTTTATATTTACATTCAAACAGCAAATATAAACAATTATTAGGTTTATTTTTCTTTCCTTTTCATTAATTTTTTCGTTTCCTTTTTGTTTCTCTTCATTATAAAGTTATAGAAATAGTTTGAAATAAGACATCATTTTATTTTTACATTCAAACAGCAAATATAAAAATTTATTAGGTTTATTTTTCTTTCCTTTTCATTAATTTTTTCGTTTCCCTTTTGTTTCTCTTCATTATAAAGTTATAAAAATAGTTTGAAATAAGATATAATTTTTTTTTCACATTAAAACAGCAAATATAAAAATTTATTAGGTTTATTTTTCTTTCCTTTTCATTAATTTTTTCGTTTCCTTTTTGTTTCTCTTCATTATAAAGTTATAAAAATAGTTTGAAATAAGATATAATTTTTTTTCACATTAAAACAGCAAATATGAAAATTTATTAGGCTTATTTTTCTTTCCTTTTCATTAATTTTTTCGTTTCCTTTTTGTTTCTCTTCATTATAAAGTTATAGAAATAGTTTGAAATAAGACATCATTTTATTTTTACATTCAAACAGCAAATATAAAAATTTATTAGGTTTATTTTTCTTTCCTTTTCATTAATTTTTTCGTTTCCTTTTTGTTTCTCTTCATTATAAAGTTATAAAAATAGTTTGAAATAAGATATAATTTTTTTTCACATTAAAACAGCAAATATGAAAATTTATTAGGCTTATTTTTCTTTCCTTTTCATTAATTTTTTCGTTTCCTTTTTGTTTCTCTTCATTATAAAGTTATAGAAATAGTTTGAATTTTTAAGATATAATTTTGTTTCACATTAAAACAGCAAATATAAAAATTTATTAGGTTTATTTTTCTTTCCTTTTCATTAATTTTTTCGTTTCCTTTTTGTTTCTCTTCATTATAAAGTTATAGAAATAGTTTGAAATAAGATATCATTTTTTTTTCACATTAAAACAGCAAATATAAAAATTTACTAGGTTTATTTTTCTTTCCTTTTCATTAATATTTTCGTTTCCTTTTTGTTTCTCTTCATTATAAAGTTCACGCCACTTCCCGCATCGTTCACTCCAGTTCACTCCAGTTCACGCCAGTTCCCTCACTGTTCACTCCAGTTCACTCCAGTTGGCGCATCGTTCACGGCCATTTAGTGCGTGCCAATGCGTGCCACAAACTTTAAACATTTCAAAGTTTTGGGCCCGCATGGCACGCATTGGTACGCTCTGGCACGCGAGTTTCCGCACTGTTCACGACATTTTCACGGCTCGTTCACGCGAGTTCGCGCATCAATGCGTGCCAGTGCGTGCCACGAATGCGTGCAAGTGTCAGGGGGGCTTTAGCTACGGGTTGCGTGAGACATCTTTTTAAAAAAAATGGCATATCATGTAAGGTCACTCACAGTAAAAGGATAATTCATTTCTCTACACAGTAAAAAAAAAAAAAACGCAATTCTAATCAGAAATTCTCCGTAGAAATATACTTTTCTTAGCCATATTTCAGTAAAATACAGGCGCCCGTAGTTTTACCTTATTTTGTTATTATCTTTTATGTATTGGTGACCGTAATATTACTCTTTTACATCAATATACCGGGTTTTAAACCGGTAAAAATCCCGGAATAAATGTTGCCAGACATTTACCGTTTTTA
>NC_090748.1:9847238-9857238 GCF_036898095.1 Palaemon carinicauda
GATGCTCAAGCATTTAATTTATACTTCAGCCTTTGCAAGCACTAAATCAAAGTGTTTGGATAATGTGTAATGAATAGTGTTAGACAAATGGCTCCCTCGTTTTCAGGCTGTCAAAGGTTTTGATGCATCACTGCTGCTGAGACTGACTTTTATGTACATGCAAAGAAAAAGGCATACAGACAGGCAGACAGACAGAGATGAAATAATTATAATTGATTGATTCATTTGAGGTTTTCTGGCATCCTGACATCTAAGGTCATTGACGCCGATATCCATTATTATAAATAAAGAATAAAAGAATATTCAATTAAAACCATAAAAGCAAAAAGATGTCGTTTTAAAAGTTAAATATCTTTCTGAAGACCTGTTTCTGAAGTGAAGCAAAACATACCGCTAGCATGGTACGACACATCATGTCCAAGAATCTTGGCAAGGATGAACCTGCCATCCTCACCTCGAGCCTCAAAAAGATATCTATTTCTTTCATAACTACAATGGGGCATTCGGTCAACAAATGCCTTACTGTCAAGGGTACCAAACAGTCGTCGCAATATGGCTGGTATTGGCCAGTGAGCAGATAAACAGTTGCAGTAACTGTAGTAACGTCCCTGACTGGTGATCGCCAGACCGGGGTTAGAGTCCTGCTAAAACTCGCTAGTCCTTTGGTCGCTGCAACCTCACCATCCTTGTGAGCTAAGGATGGGGGGTTTGGGGGAGCCAAAAGGTCTACCTACTTAGTCACCAGCATCCATTGCTTGGCCCTCCTTGGTCCTAGCTTGGGTGGAGAGGGGACTTGGGCCCTGATCATATGATCAGTCTCTAGGGCATTGTCCTGCTTGATAGGGCAATGTCACTGTCCCTTGCCTCTGCCATTCATGAGTGGCCTTTAAACATTTAAACATCCTAAGCTAATTTGTTGGCATAATTTTGAATAAAAATGATAAGATTCTTGAAATCATAACAATATAATTTTGACGCTATTTGAGGTGCAGTGCAAATTTCCTAGACAGAAACAATTAAAAATGCACCCCACTCACACCGAACTACATTTCCGTTCGTATTTAGTAACTGGTTTATTTTTGCAGCAAAAATTGCCGTATCAAAATCCAGTACTTCTGAAAAAAGAAATCTAAAAATTGTATATGTACAGTTGGACACAGGAATTCCTGGTATACATCGCTCTGGGGAAGTGCACCCTGTCACACCCTTACTGTCGCAATTCATCAGCGCTAGGTGTACCAGGACTTCATGTGTCCGACTGTACATATCCATGAGCATTAAACTACGAAATGGTAAACAAAACAGAAAAGGTACGAGAATATCGTTTTAGCCTTTATGCTCATATTATCGATTCATTTATAAATAGCTTTAAGTTATCGCAGGCCTATGATGATAACTTCTGAGAACTTGGGAAAACGAAAGTATTAAACGACTTTGAAGTTATGTATTCAATTATGATAGAGAGAGAGAGAGAGAGAGAGAGAGAGAGAGAGAGAGAGAGAGAGAGAGAGAGAGAGATTCTTGACCAAATGTAGAGATGAGATAACATAAAGTATATGGAATATGATAATGATCAACTTGAGGTAAATACATATCACAGCGCGGTATTATAAAAAAAAAATAAATAAATAAATAAATAAATAAAGGTATCTTAAATTAACTGTCAGTATATTCAAAAGAGGGTAGACAAAATCGTCGAAGATGTCTTTAAACATAGCAATGCGTAGGTGTAACATTTAACCCGTTATGTGCGAAACAATAAGAACCTTTTTTGCCTTAGAAGAAACTTGATTGATTAGTAAACTAACAATGAAATTATTTAGTGATTATTTGATCTTCAGTCAGAAAAAAGCTAGCAGTTTCAGTGATATCATATCATCATCATCATCATCATCGTCGTCGTCGTCATCTCCTACGCCTATTGACGCAAAGGGCCTCGGTAAGATTTCGCCAGTCGTCTCGGTCTTCAGCTTTTAATTCAATACTTCTCTATTCATCAACTCCATCTTCACGATTCATAGTCCTCAGCCATGTAGGCCTGGGTATTCCAACTCCTCTAGTGCCTTGTGGAGCCCAGCTGAACGTTTGGTGAACTAATCTCTCTTGGGGAATGCGAAGAGCATGCCCAAACCATCTCCATCAACCACTCACAAAAAAAAAGAAAACAAAAAAAATTGCTAAAGAAAAAGCTGGTTTCCAAACATTAAATATACAAGAGCACAAACCTCGAAACTCAAGTTTACATAGAGCCATAAAAAAATTAAACCATAGTATAATTCTTCTTCACCCAAGGGGTTAACTACAGCACTGTAATTGTTCAGTGGCTACTTTCCTCTTGGTAAGGGTAGACTCTTTAGCTATGGTAAGCAGCTCTTTTAGGAGAAGGACACTCCAAAATCAAACTATTGTTCTCTAGTCTTGGGTAGTGCCATAGCCTCTGTACCATGGTCTTCCACTGTCTTGGGTTAGAGTTCTCTTGCTTGAGGGTACACTCAGGCACACTGTTCTATCTAGTTTCTCTTCCTCTTGTTTTGTTAAAGTTTTTATAGTTTATATAGGAAATATTTATATTAATGTTGTTATTATTCTTAAAATATTTTATTTTTTCTTGTTTCCTTTCCTCACTGGGCTATTTTCCCTGTTGGGGCCCCTGGGGTTATAGCATACTGCTTTTCCAACTAGGGTTGTAGCTTAGCATTTAATAATAATAATAATAATAATAATAATAATAATAAGTATAGCGAAGAAAAATCTTATTTTCTAGTCTAAAAAAAATAGAAATAATGAAAAATACCTACTATTTAAATCCCTGAAAATGTTCCATAACCGTAAGAATGCAAATAAGCAGACGCCCGGATCAACGGTAGCCCAAACCATAGGTCGATTCGAGCAGGGTAGGAAAGAAGCCATAACAGGTGTCGCCAGTGTCAGATTTTGTCACTAAGTTTACAAGTGTTAAGAATGTGCTTATAAACTTGGGACTCTGACGTCTGCTTATTGTCTTAGGGTGAGCTTACCTCCTCCCTGCCACGACGCTACTGCTGCCATCCTACCCCCCTATCCCCACTGGGGAGATACTTTCCCCAGAATCCTATTCCCTTTCCCCACACATCTCCCCAAATTCTGCGATGAAGACTTTAGAGACCTGTCTGAATCTTTTAATCTTAACAAACGTATATGGGTGGCCTGGCATTGTTCTATATTTTATAGCATTATTATTATTATTACTATTATTATTATTATTATTATTATTATTATTATTAGCTAAGCTGCAACCCTAGTTGGAAAAGCAGAATGCTCTAAGCCCAATGGCTCCAACAAGGAAAAATAGCCCAGTGAGGGAAGGAAATTTGGAAGCAGATACGATAGTGTGACTGAGTGCGCCATAAAGCATTCCTGATCATTTTTGTGGTAAAATATAATAATATGAGAGTAAAATTTGAAAAAAAGATTACTATTGTAAATGTTTCAAGAGCAATATCAGCAAAGTAATTTTCTTCCGACAATTCAGTAATACCACGAAATCAAAGTTGACATTTCATGAACCAATCCTCTCTCTCTCTCTCTCTCTCTCTCTCTCTCTCTCTCTCTCTCTCTCTCTCCTTCTCTCTCTCTCTCTCTCTCTCTCTCTCCTCGTTATACCATTTCGGTAAATCAAATGTTAAACCACACTAAATGTAACTTACATAATAAACTGATCGCATAACTATAGATAAAAATGTTATAATTATTATGAATTATTATCAATTAAGAGGAAACTTTTCTTCATATCAAACCCCATTGTCTGTCCTCATAAATAACTCCAGAAAAGTATACTGTTTAAAAATAGATGTTTGTGTACGGAAAAAAAAAAATAGTTTCTGATGGAGTATTCATTATATAAACTGTATCAGCAAAAATCATATTAAGTTTACCAAACAAAACAATCATGTGTTTTGTATATACTTTTTCTCATTCTTAACCTCCTTATACTAACAACATAGTTTCTCTTTTCGTTGTCCAATAATCGTGAATGTTTTGGGCATTTTTCGTCAGGGGAGGAGTGTAATTACTATAGTTTTTACTTTTGTAAATACAAGTTATATATATATATATATATATATATATATATATATATATGTGTGTGTGTGTATATATATACATATATATATATATATATACACACATATATATATATATGTGTGTGTATGTACATAAATGTATATACAGTATACATATGTGGATATATATATATATATATATATATATATATATATATATATATTTTTATATATACATATATCATTCATATATATGTGTGTGTATATATATATATATATATATATATATATATATATATATGTATATATATATATATGTGTGTGTGTGTGCGTGTATGTGTATGTGAGTGCGTGTGATTGTGTGTGTGTGTGTTTGTAATGTAAATTTATTCATTAATATTTCTAGATACATGTTGATAGATAAAGATATATGTTAATATAAACATTTACCATTGAAGCTATGTAAGATATATTCGATTCATCTTTATATATGTGTGCATGCGTATATGCGTGTTGAGAGAGAGAGAGAGAGAGAGAGAGAGAGAGAGAGAGAGAGAGAGAGAGAGAGAGAGAGAGAGAGAGAAGGTTAAACAGACAGACAGAGATGGTAGTAATAAAATGTTCCTCAATTAAAGTTCAATGAACCTTAAAGAACCAATAACCTAGATCAGAGATGTAGCCAGATTTTAACAAGCCATTCAATTAGAGATCATTTTTATACACTAAATATTGCTACGAACTGAATACTTTAGTGAAATATTTTCTCTAATATAAATGTGTAAACAAATGAATAACATCGCTTGCATTAAGTGCACATTATTCAACGCACGTACAGCGAACTCTCTTATTATTATTATTATTATTATTATTATTATTATTATTATTATTATTATTATTATTATTATTACAAGCCAAGCTAAAACCCTAGTTGGAAAAGCAAGATGCTATAAGCCCAAGGGCTCCAACAGGGAAAAATAGCACATTAAGGAAAGGAAATAAATAAGCTACAAGAGAAATAATAGATAATCAAAATAAAATATCTTAAAAAGAGCAACATTAAATTAGATCTTTTATACATACGCTCTAAAAACTTTAAAAGAAACAAGAAGAAGAAAAATAAGGGAAATTCCTTTGGCTCCTCATTTCTCACACTCCTCCCGTTCTTCAGACAAAATCCTTATCACGAATACCACTTGCCTTGGCTGTCGTTAAAACCGAGGGATCATCAACCATCGGAGGAAAGAAGAAGGCTTGAAGAGTTGATGGTATGACGAACGGCTATGAACGAGAGAAGAAGAAGAAGAAGAAGAAGGAGAGAGAGAGAGGTTGCCAGCTAATGTTTATCGCTACACAAGTGGGTGTTGACCTGTTGGATAAAACTGACAAATTGCCTCTTGACGAATCTCCTAACCCCTCTTTGGTAGTCACAAGGAGTGTGTGGATATTATATATGTATGGAAAACTCTTGAGATACATGATGAACAAAGATGGGGCAGGGGATGGATATCTTGGAGGAGAGAGAGAGAGAGAGAGAGAGAGAGAGAGAGAGAGAGAGAGAGAGAATATGGTGATGGATGGGAGATAAACAAAGGAGAACAGGGTTGAAGAAGGGTGGAACTGTTTCAGCAAAGGGGACGAACAAGATTAATACAGGTTAACAAAGATGAATTTACTGCCAAGAAAATTCGGAGAATGTGAGCAATGTCTGTTGGTGGTTAATTTAAACAAATACATCTAATTTATTAACACTAATTAAAGGGGAATCCTAAATGGAATATGAATTCAGAGGTGGATGATACATCCATGTAAAGAGAGCAAACATATATTGAAGACAGATTAGAAATACTAATGCATTTACATGAATGAAACATCATACTCTGTCTCAGAATCTTAGGTATTAAAAATCCACATTTGTATATCGATGTATATATTAAAAAAAAAACACGAATTTTCATCCTTCTTTCAATGTATCTCTTCAGTTAGAAGCACTTTGAAAAAGTTCAAAAGCTCCTGTACTGTTTAAAATATATAACGATATATAACTATGGATCTTTAATAGCCAACAAATTCATTATCAAAAGCTTCAATGATTTTGTTATAGATTACAATATCAAAGGGATCACCTATCGTTATTACAGGTGTTAGCGTATGGAGGGAGTCAAAATACCTTAGTGTATTACGCATTGTCCAACACCTGCATACGATGTATTCCATGTCAAAACTTTAATTGAACTAATAGGCGTCTGGGCACAGGTGAGAGACAGTATAAGAATAATAATCTAAAGAGGTATCATTCTTCATTGATAAATCACGTTAAAGAGAGCTCTGTGCGAACGCTTATGAATCAAAGGTACAGAATTAATGGCTTTCATTTATATCACCTACTAGCTTACTCAGCTTTCATTCATAAATGACTCATATGTGAGTCATTTTCATTCATAAATATTGGGAAAAGGGAACTTTTTTTAATAGACTCATGAAACCGCTCATTTTCTTTATCCTCCTCAATTTCATTATTATTATCATCTTATCAACTCTATGATTGTTCTTATCATTGTTATCAATGTCATTATTGCTGATGGCATTGATGTTTGTTGAGCCTTTCTTAGGAATAATATTCATCCAACTTCTCTTCATTCTGAGGTTGCTTCGTATGCATAATAATAATAATATATAATGTAAATAACATTATCAAAGATGTCCTAGATAGATACTGTAATTAGTTATTCATATTTTTATTTAAATTTAATATTTATTATCAAAAAAATTGCTAACCATTCATAAAATTGAAACGTTATATTTTTTAAAACATTACAACTCCAAGACTAAGTAATCAGTCGCAAGTAATTATCAGCATTTTAGAGTTTAAAGGCTTTTTAGAAACATTGATAAAAGAATATAATAATGTGATAAGGATAATACTACGATTCCCCATATGCTGTAGTGATATTCTAGTTTATTAATAGCGAGTTTCTCCCAACAAGACTGAGAATGATTACGTTGATAATAAGGCAGAAAACGACCCCACTGCCACCCAGGGAGTGTAAGTTTGTTACGAAATTGATAAACAGCTCTGTTCAAGTCAAGTCGCTCATGTGTTAATAGAAGGGGAAACTAACACCCGTTTGTGCCCTTCATTATCTACTAGGTTAGCATAGTCCTAAACATATTCCTTATGAGGAAATGACTACTACACTAATAAGATTTGTTCTGAATTTTAAGATATTTGGGCATGCTCTTCACACTCCCCAAGAGAGATTAGTTCACCAAACTTTCAATTAGGCTCCACAAGGTACACTGTTCTATCTAATTTCTCTTCCTCTTGCTTTGCTATAGTTTTTGTAGTTTATATAGAAAATATTTATTTGACTATTGTTACTGTTTTCAAAATATTCTATTTTTCCTTTTTTCCTTTCCTCACTAGGCTATTTTCCCTGTTGGGGCCCCTGGGCTTATAGCATTCTGCTTTTCCAACTAGGGCTGTAGCTTAGCAGGTAATAATAATAATAATAATAAAGAGTTGGAAGACGCAGGCCACATGGCTGAGGACTATGAAGCGCGAAGTAGGAAATGATGAATGGAGAAGTACTGATTTACAAGCTGAAAATAGAGATGAGTGTTGATATCTAACCGAGGCCCTTTGCGTCAATAGGCGTAGGAGGAGATTATGATAATAAAAAAAACGAATGGATAAGATGCGAATATTTTAAGTCCTAATTCAAATTAGCAAAGAACTAGTGATTTTTCATTGTGTACTTTGTTATCGCTTATCAGTCACCTTTCTTTTCTATTATGAAGGCAGAGAAAGGTTTTTTTCTGATATACGCTAATCTGGATTTCATACTAATGTTATTGCCATAATTGCCTCAGCCAACGCTGCTATTTCCATTACTGCTGATACAATGTTTGTGATTATTATTGCTCTAAATATGATTGTTGTTATTATTAATAATTTGAATATTACCATTATTATCATTATTGGTGTACGCAACCCGTCAAAATATTTAGATAGATACGCACATTCATACGCACATACACAGATTCAACCCGTCCCACTCCCTTCCCCATTCCTAACTACAACCCCTCTCACAAGGATATGCCTACTCTCTCTCTCTCTCTCTCTCTCTCTCTCTCTCTCTCTCTCTCTCTCTCTCTCTACACCTTACCGAAAGACGGGGAGAGACCGAGTAGTTATACGTGTGGATATATCTATTTACATATATATCTAGACACTTGTTATGTAGTATATAAGGGAGATTAGCGATAATAATAATATTTTAACCTTTCAGCAATAAAAAGATATTTATTGCTTTCCACCACCGTTACTCACAACTCTCTCTCTCTCTCTCTCTCTCTCTCTCTCTCTCTCTCTCTCTCTCTCTCTCTCTCTCTCTCTCTCTCTCTCTCCTCACATATCCCATAACAATTTACATGATAATCAGCGGTAGCCCCAACTCATCTCCGAGATCATCCCACTCGTCTGAAAATCAGCATCCACTTTGATAACAGTCTCTCCTCCATTCGCTTGTTTCCCTCCTTCCTTATTCCTCTCCCTCTTCAATCCTCGTTTGTTTCCACCTCTTGAGTAATCTTATCACTCCGTAATTCTCGCTCTCACCCCTTCTTGGGCCATCGTCCTTTAGCCATCTTTATCCCCCTTCGCACCTTCTTCGGGCGATATGACCCGGGGACTAAGGTTACATCTTTACGATCTTTGCTCACAAACAAGGAATCCTTACTATAAACGATTGCGGTTGCCTCTCTCTCTCTCTCTCTCTCTCTCTCTCTCTCTCTCTCTCTCTTGAACCTATTTAATGTACAAATTCAACAAATAAGGGGACAGCTAATAGAGGCATTCAAATGGATGGACTAAAAAGTCTTTGAGACCTCCAAAATCCTTGTAACTCTCTCTCTCTCTCTCTCTCTCTCTCTCTCTCTCTCTCTCTCTCTCTCTCTCTCTCTCTCTCTCTCGAACTTATTTGACCTACAAACTCGACGACTAAGGTGGCAGTTAACAGAGGCATTCAAAATTCTTAAAGGAATAACAAATGTAGATTACAAAAATCTATTCACGCTTAGCACAAATCAGTCCAGAGGTAACGGATACAAACTGGTATTGCAAAGACGCAACACCACTGAATGGGGCAATTTCTTTATATACAAAATAGCAAATACTTGGAATAGACTTCTAGTAGATGTTGTAAAAAGTAACACGGTAAACGAGTTCAAGAATAAGTTAGACGAGATCATAAGAACTCTCTAAATGCTCTAAGTAAATCGCTCTACCAAAGAGCAAATGGAGTCTCCGCGGATGGACTAAAACGTCTTTGAGATATCAAAAATCCTTGTAAGTCCTTGTAACTCTGTTTTGTGTGATGTGTGGATCTGTAAGTTTGTCAAAATCTAATGCAGCGCCTGTTAATTCTTAAAAAGTCGGTTATGGGAGGCATTGTAGTTTCATATTACATTGAAGGGTAATGAAGTATTATTATTATTATCATTATTATTATTATTATTATTATTATTATTATTATTATCATTATTATTATTATTATTATTACTATTACTTGCTAAGCTACAACCTAGTTCGAAAAGCATTATACTACAAGCCCGAGGGCTCTACAAAGGAAAATAGCCCAGTGAGGAAAGGAAAGGCGGAAACGACAAGAGTGGTAAAAACAATTAAAACAAGATATATAGGAACAGTACAAGCGTCATTACTTCCCAAACAGCGGAAACATCAGGAAAATACTATATTACTTTCGCAATTACCTAACAAATGTTTTTTTTTCTTTCTTTAAATTAAAAAAACAAAATAATTTTCTAAAATGCTTGACCTTCGGGATTGAATACTCTATGAATTAACGGATTCTTAGTCTGATAATAGATGTAAACGTTTTTTTTATTATTACAATTATTATAAAATCTTCCATTAAGAAGTAGCAAAAAAGATCTCTAAC
>NC_090748.1:9862238-9864738 GCF_036898095.1 Palaemon carinicauda
TTATTAGTATACCATAATATGAAATGTTCTTGTGGGAAATGTAAATTATGTGAATTTACTATGTAGATATAATGTAAAATAGAAAATATAAAACTTAATACTAAAAAAATTTACCTTTATGTAAATAAAATTATAGTTAAACCACGCTTTGCACTATTGCTACCAAAACATAAATTTACAAAGTATTCCCTACCATGGTTAGCTAGCTAACTGCCCTCATTATTATTATTATTATTATTATTATTATTATTATTATTATTATTATTATTATTATTATTATTAGCTGAGCTACAACCCTGGCTGGAAAAGCAGGATGCAATAAGCCCAAAGGCTTCAGCAAGGAAAAGAAAAATAGCCCAGTGAGGGAAGGAAATAAGGAAATTAAACAAACTACAAGAGAAGTAATAAACAATTTAAATACAACATTTCAAGAACAGTAACAACAATAAAATAGATCTTTCATATATAAACTGTAAAAACCGCAAAACAAAATAAGACCAAGATATATAAGATAGAAAAGTGTGCCTGAGTTTACCTTCAAGCAAGAGGCTATGACACTACCCAAGACTAGAGAACAATGGTTTGATTAAGGAGTGTTCTTCTCCAAGAAGAGCTGCTTACCACAGGTAAAGAGTCTCCTCTACCCTTACCAAGAGGAAAGTAGTCATAGAACAATTAAGTGCAGTAGTTAACCCCCTTGAGCAAAGAAGAAATGTTTTGTAATCTCAGTGTTGTCAGGTGTATGAGGCCAGAAGAGAATGTGGAAAGAATAGGCCGGACTATTCAGTATATGCGTAGACAAAGAAAAAATGAGTCGTAATCAGAGAGAGGGATCCAATGTCGTATGGTCCTACCAGTAAAAGGGCCCAAGAACTCTCTAGTGGTACTATCTTAACGGGTGATTGGTGCCCTGGTCAACCCACTACTCATCTTTCCTATCAGTTAAAATAATAATTATAATAATAATAATAATAATAATAATAATAATAATGATAACATAAAAAGCAAAAACCCAAAAGTCTTTGAAGTGAACTAATGATTGTGTTTATTTCCTTTGTTCCACTGCCATAGAAGAAATTAATCTCATGAGTGCTATGGAATGACGTCACTGAACATAGCTACTCATTGATCACTGATTAATCTATTCCGATTAAAAACAACGGCCTTGTTTTCTACTCATTCATACAGCTAGAAGATAGGATATGAGTATGACGTCACGCTATCCCAATCTTTGCCCCTTTAGAATGAACAATGAGATGGTTGATTGATCCCCCCTCCCCCACCTCCATCCCTTCCTTTTTGGGAGCGTTCGTTTTCTATGAATTTGCGTTCTCGATGTTCCACGATCGGAGTTTATTTGGTTAGACACCGGAGCCTCTCGCGTTACCAATCTCTTGTCGGAGCTGCCAAAACATTGTCGGCTTCCGATATCACGCGCCGATGACTCAAAATATTATCAAAATTCTAATAATGGTGATAAAACAACAAACTTTCCTAGAATCCGCAAATAAACATCCGTTGCCAGTGGCAATGTTTGTCCCGTTTTCTATGATTTACGTTATGACAAGGTTGACAATTACCTTTCATGGGAGATCGATCCGGAAGGTTTGACATTCCGTGGGTACGATTATTTTGAATTGTAGGTCACCTCTAAGTTAGTGCTTCGGTGATACGCTTGTAAATAAAAAAAATAAAAAAAAAGATTAAATGTGAATTTTGTCCTATTATAATTCGTCACCATTTTGATTAAAGGAATCTGGAAAATGTTGATCAAAATCAAATTCAAACCTTCTATATATACAACAACAAATGCAGTTGTTTCTAGTCTACTGCAGGACAAAGACCTCAGACATGTCAATTCATGTTTGTCATTTGGATAGTTTTCATCAACACGCTGACCATTGAGGATTGGTGATGGTGGGAGATTCTCGTCTGACTGCTCACAGCAAACCTACCTAGTATGGGTGGCCCTGACTAGTATTATACATAGTAAGGGTTGAATAAAGGGTGGAACCAATAAGGAATCTCTGTAGTTTTGTTTCATCATTTGGGATTGAGCAAAGCAAAATTGGCTTGATCAGTTATAATAAGTAGCCTATAATATATCCATAATATTTCCTTAGAAGGACAAAATACCGTAAATCAATTTAATTTTCCATATGGGGTGAACTGCCCTTTCAAAATTTCTCTTGATGAATATTTTTTCCTCTTTAACCGGTCCTAAAGTTATTGACAAGATGAAAAAAAAACAATTATAATTAGATTTTATCTTTTGGAATAAAATTCATGGCTAAAATAGTTCAAGAATACGAAAAAAAAAGAAAAAAAATACTTTTGTAATTCATTTCTTTTGCCTTTTCGAAAGATGATCTGAGTATAAGTGGACGAAAATGTTTAATGAGTTTTCCCAATGCATGTGTGTTAGTCTTATGATTACGGGATATGTATTTTTATGGCAACTAATGTTATATTCATGCAATAAGAAGAGAGAGAGAGAGAG
>NC_090748.1:9869738-9874738 GCF_036898095.1 Palaemon carinicauda
AAGGTAATTACATTAGTTTCAGGTAATTTGCATGGTTTTAAGGTAATTTTTTAGGTAATGATATTTGTAATATCGGTTTTACTACGTTCAAATTTAAGGAAGTTGGAAAAGTTTTAAGGTAATCTAGGGTAAAAATCAGAAGTATCTAAGGTAATAGCTATATGTTTATGTTTAAACCTTGAACCCGACGTATAAGAAATTGACAACATTTGAAGGACTGACCGGAAAATAGAAGGTGTAAGGGACGTCTACCGTCCTTCTGATCCAGACCCGGATTTCTGCCACTCCCAGCGGGATTGCGGAACAACTGCTTCGTCTTTCATCGTCAACAAATCCATCTAGATTATCATCGATCTGATAAAATCAGCTTTGCACCCTTACATGCAAGGGCCTGCGTATTGCCATGTAACCTTCCGATCTACAACCAACTAACCTGAGGAAAGAGAGAAACAATACTGTTTTCCCTTTTACATCCCGAACTAGCCTACTTAACCCAGGGTCCCATGCGATAAAGAGTTACCTAAACAATGAACTTGAGTTACATAGCATTGATTCTAAAATAAAATATCGTACTATTTCAATAACTAATCCTTTCCGACGGTTTTGACATTAACTATAGATATCCTAGCTTTGCTAGAAATGCTTGCTTAAAAGGTTATATAAACTGTATCTAACAATTGGTTTCAAAGTAGCCAATACCAGACTATGATTTGGAGTAAAATTCTGAAGTCAAACGGCTCTCCGATGGTCAAGGAGCTACACTTTCATGCGTTGTCTAAGTACTCTTTTGTATACCTATCATATCAGGTGGCCTAAAACCTGAATTTTGTGTTGTTTTAGGGGACTAGCTGAAAAAAAAAAAAAAAAAAAAGGATGGAAAATCGCCTTCTGGTTAGAATATGCTTTTTTGTTTAGCATGTAACGTAAATCTATTATTATTATTATTATTATTATTATTATTATTAGATAAGCTATAAACTTAGTTGGAAAAGCAGGATGCTATAAGTCCAAGGGCTCCAACAGGGAAAAGTTGCCATGTGATGAAAGGAAATATGTTGTTTATTTATATTTGTTGTTGTTTATTTATATTTGTTGTTTCTCTTTTATGTTTCATTCTTTACTTCTCCATTGTTGTTTTCCTCATACTAAAATGCTCTACATACTTAAGGTAAGGTTCTAGCTTACTTTCATATAATAGTAATGATAATAATGATAACAGTAATAATAATACTAATAATAATATAGCAGAAAGATACTATCATGATCTAAGCCTTCTCACTTTGTTATATCTCATATTTCCATTTCCTTACCATTCCTGCCAAACTTTTTTTTTTCCTTACCATTCCTGCCAAACCTTTTTTTTTTTTTTTTTTTTTTTTTTTTTTTTTTTTTTTGCATACAGTATCGTCAACGTTTGAAAGAAAAGTATTATGGGGAGAAAAAAAAAATCTTTGAGTACCTCCTAAAGAAAGTGCTAAAGACTTCTTGTCGCAAGGATGTGGTTATACCAGCCACCTTTAAAGTGCAGCATATTAACCCTTGGTTTGCAATAACATTTATTCAGTAATAACTGCCCGGTAATAAAGGGGCAGAACAAACATACCCATGGTCTACTTTGCACCCTCTCTCTCTCTCTCTCTCTCTCTCTCTCTCTCTCTCTCTCTCTCTCTCTCTCTTTGCAAGCCTCAGGAGAGCACTTGCCTTTGATGATTTCATTGTAAGATGGATCATTATTCTATTTCAAGATTTCTTGTAAAAGTTTTTAGTTATTGTTTTCTCATCGTCACCTATAAAGCTATTTCTTAGAACATGATATTTAAAAAATTTTAATATATACTTATTTCACTGCATAGTTAAAAAATACCTAATAAGATAAGAGATTACATGAAAATATAATTTATATTTTATAATCAATGATACATTTTGATTACGTAAACAAAGTGCTGCTATTTTGTATAAGATTTCAGGTAACTTCTCTTTATTATTATGTTTATAATTACTGTAGGTGTACGATAAATCTCTGAATTGGGGAAACTGTACACCAAATCCTGTAGATAATTAAATTTTTCTCAGAATTCTACTGTGACTGTACTTCCAAGTATTAGGTTTACGGTCTACTGTAGGTCTCTGCACAGAAGCTATAACTTAGCACCTAATTTCACGCTCTTGATAATCACTACATGAAGGGCTTTTTTGCATATTGATACTTCGACCTTTATGATTGTTTGTCCGTATAATTTTGAAGCTACTTTCCTTTCTCTCTCTCTCTCTCTCTCTCTCTCTCTCTCTCTCTCTCTCTCTCTCTCTCTCTCTCTCTCTCTCTCTCTCTCTCTCTTTTATCCTGAACATCTGCGTAACGTTTAGATGTTGCCAGTTTCAGCCTCTGTTGCATTTTCTGTCTTTCATCTCTCTTCGAGTTATTCTAAATTCCTTTTGCGACTAATTCATGGAATTATTTTGTAGATGAATTTTCATAATACACATAGCTAGAAATAGAAATATTGACCAGTAATCACATACACAATAACACAGAGACACACACACATATATGATATATATATATATATATATATATATATATATATATATATATATATATACACATATATATACATATATATACATATATATATATATATATATATATATATATATATATATATATATATTATATCTATATATATATATATATATATATATAGATAGATAGATAGATATATATATTATATAATTTATATATATATATATATATATATATATATATATATATATATGTGTGTGTGTGTGTGTGTACGTGTGCATTTGTAAGTGTATATGCGTAGGGCATATATGTATGTTTGTACATTGGTATACAACAACAGAGGATACGACTAAGTAACTGCAATAGTCACTATCACATTTACCCGATAACTTTTGAATCAAGGAACAATCGAATGTAAACAAAAGAAAACTGCTTCGTCCCGTATTTAGATAATCTATACTGTTTTCTTCTTCAGTGTTCCTTAAAAATTCTAAAACTTTTTTTCTATAGTAGTCCCCCACAAACTCTGTTTTATGGAAACAAATTTTCCTCGTATAACCATTTTAGATTTTCCTTAGTCTTTTTGTAGTTTGCAATATAATTAGTTTTTTTTATTGAAATGTTAAGAAATCTCTACTAACGAACAAGAAAAAAGTTAATCTTCGAGCTCATGTAAAATATTAGAAAATAAGTCAAGTATAAAAAAACAATTATTCAGGGAAAATAAATAAAAAAAAAAAACATTCTTACTCTTAAAATCATAGAACTTTACTGCTACGTTTTATTTATTTGATATGATTTTATTGACCCTATGAAAACCTTTATACAATTATGAGTGGAATAGTGCAAGAACTCTTTGCTTTTGATCTCAATACATGATATATATACAGTATATATATATATATATATATATATATATATATGTATATATATATATATATATATATATATATATATATGTATATATATATATAAATTTATATGTATGTATATATAGATATATATATATATATATATATATACATAAATTTATATATATATATATATATATATATATATATATGTATATATACACACACATATATATATATATATATATATATATATATATATATATATATATATATTTATATATATACAGTATATATATATATATATATATATATATATATGTGTGTGTGTGTGTGTGTATGTTTGTATGTATGTGTTAACCCAAAAATAGCTGTTTAAGATGGTTACTTTATATTTATGTTAATTAAACTGCCATTTCATAGTTCAGTTTTATAATGCCCAAATATAAGCTGTAATAATAATAATAATAATAATAATAATAATAATAATAATAATAATAATAATAATAATAATAATAATAATAAGGACATCCTGTGTTCATGGTAACATTCAAATGAATTTTCGATATAGCAGAAGATACGATCAGATGAAAAAGAAAGAATAAACTTCCAAACTACAATGAAGAATGGTGGTTCAAGAGTTTTTCACAAATGAAGAAATTTTACAGTTTTTCTCAATTGTCATTCATTACTTTATGTTGATAAACACGTCTAAAAGACCCAAGATGAACGTGTCTTATCGGAAATTAGAACACGGGATATAATTACATTGTCAAATTTGCATTGTCAAATATGAGTCCAATATCCAAATGGAAGTAGACCTGTCTCTGAAAACACCTTATTGTACGCTGTTAAAAATTTGCATTAAAAAAAAAAACGGTAAATGTCTGGCAACATTTATTCCAGGATTTTTACCGTTTTAAAAACGGGTATATTGACGTAAAGGAGTGATATTACGGTCACCAACCCGTAAAAGATAATGATAATAAAGTATGGTGAAGTTACGGTCACCTGTATTTTACTGATACACGGCTGAGAACAGTATATTTTTACGTAGAATTTCCGATTAAAATCACGTTTTTTGTAACAGTATACTAAAAAAAATAAAACAAGAGGTAAATTTTTAGCCTTTTTCCTTTCCACCAAGCAGTTAAAATCAAATCACTAAGAAATCTTAAACCTTTTTCTCGAACGTTTTCGCACGCCGATAGACGACATCCAGCTAGGCCAGGAAAAAGGATATCGCGTGTAATTTTAGAAAGAAAAAACGAAATCTAAAATAATGAAAAGGAGGAAGGAGAAGGAGGAGAGCGTTGAGAGAAGCGTTAGGCTTGGGTTAATGTGGAGAGAAGATAAACAATGCGAGTGTCATTTATTACCTTTCTTTTATGTCATTTATTGTCACTCTCTGTTTCCTCTGCCAACATGTGAACATCCATCTAAACAGATAAAAGGACCTTAGCGTTTCCGTTTTCCATACGTAAAAGAGAGGGTCGGGATTCGCTCTGTGGGAAGGACATGGACTACATTTAACATTTTTTTATAGTACTGTATGTCTGTTCGATTATTGATTGTATACATTAATGTAAAGGAACATACGCTGTTAAAAAAAAAAAAAAAAACCGTAA